>NC_037677.1:22455935-22486608 GCF_003255815.1 Theropithecus gelada
TTTTGAGACGGAGTCTCGCTCTGTCGCCCAGGCTGGAGTGCAGTGGCCGGATCTCAGCTCACTGCAAGCTCGGCCTCCCGGGTTCACGCCATTCTCCTGCCTCAGCCTCCCGAGTAGCTGGGACTACAGGCGCCTGCCACCTCGCCCGGCTAGGTTTTTTTTTGTATTTTTTAGTAGAGACGGAGTTTCACCGTGTTAGCCAGGATGGTCTCGATCTCCTGACCTCGTGATCCACCCATCTCAGCCTCCCAAAGTGCTGGGATTACAGGCTTGAGCCACCGCGCCCGGCGTGAAGACATATTGTTAACCAAAGCGCTCTATAAAAGGTGTGATCAGGTATTAACTTGCTGGCTTCCCCTCTGTTAGAGTGGAGAGCACCCTCCACACCTTAATTCATCTTGAAATGGAGGCCTAGACTTCAGGTAGGTCAAGTGCATTACTTCTGGCAGTGCAACTTCAAGCCAACTCTTCTCATAAGAACTGCTACACCCACACTGCAGGAAGTGTATGTCTACACCTTGCCTCCTGCATTAAGTTGTAAATCTTAGTGAAGACACCAAACCTCATTCATAATACTTAGCACAGTGCCTGGTACATGGCAGGCACTCAATAAACCTCAGTTCTCTTGTCTGATTTCCTTGTACCTGCAGCTAATGTCATATACAATAGATATTTGATTAAAGACTACATATAAATAAAATTTCAAATGTTAAGAAATTAATTTGTTAAATAGCTGGAAAAGCCCTTTCAAAAGATATCTAAATGGCTTCACCTCCTTCAGGTCTTTGCTCAACTGTTGCATTCTTAAAGAGGCCTTCCCTGTCCATTCTACTGAAATATGCAAATCCCTCCAGCATTCTCTAGACCTCTTTACATTGTTTTTTCTGCATAGGACTTAACCACTCTCTGATACACTATATATTTTACTACTTTATTAGACGTCTCATGAAGGCAAGGATTTTTTTGTTTTGTCTACTGGTACGTCTTCAGTATCTAGAGTACTTCCTGGCACATAATGTGTGCGAAATAAATGTATCCTGAATGAATTAATCGAATGAATGTTGTAGAGTCCATTCCTAACCTTAGAGAATAATGTCAATGAAACAACCTCCCCTTCTCATCAAATAGCCCTTGAAATTTCAGTCAAGTCTATCTAGCTTACTTTTCATCACGACAAAAAGACCTTATTTATGAGGTTCACAGTATTGTCAAGCTCTCCTGCCGTGGGGTCCCCAGATCCCTTGAAATTCCTGAAAACCTTTCAGGGAGTTGCAAGATCAAACTATTTTCATAGTTAATATTTTTTATGCACATTCTCTAATGATAATATAACGGAGTTTTCCAGAGGCTATATACTAATAACATGTAATAGCAAAACAGATTGAAGGCAGAACAAGATATGTGAACTTAATGGTTTTCTATTATATTAAGCCAGATATTAAAGGGATTTCCTAAAATGTAAAACATTGCCACTGTTCTCAATTTTTTTGTTTTGGTTATTTTCATAAATATTTCTATTAACTGGTAATAGGTTTATTATTGTTTTTACGTAAATTAACATGTTTAAAATTTTCTCAGCTTTAATTTCTAGTAGGATAAATAAGAGATGTAATCTCTTTGGGGTTCTTATAATCAAAAGCTCTTTCAGGTCTTCAATAGTTTGTAAGATATACAATAATTTGTACAACCAAAAAGTTTGAGAACCATTGCACGGTACTATTCACACCAAGATAAATACAAAAACAAAAACTTCATCAATAAATCCAGGGCAATCTCTTGCAACCTGTAATACTGTTGACAGACTTTGGCAATATCATTTTCTCTTGGATTTCCTCCATCTCTTGGCCATTTTCTCTCTTTCTTTTACTTTTCTTTTCTTTTCTTTTTTTTTTTTTTTTTTAAGAGATGGGATAGTGCTATGCTGCCCAGGGTGGTCTCTAACTTCTGGGCTCAAGAAGTAATCCTCCTATCTTAGCCTTTGAGTAGCTGGAACTGCAGGCATGCATCACCACGCCTAACTAATTTTTTTAAAAGTTTTTTAGAGATGGAGTCTTGCTATGTTGCTGGTCTCAAACTGCTGGGCTCAAGCAATCCCCCTGCCTCAGCCTCCTGAATTACTGGAATTACAGGCATGCACCACCTCTTGGTTATTTCTCGGTTTGTTTTTTTTTCTGTGATCTTCTTGCTCATTTTTTAAACAATTTTGTCTTTAGGATTTTAGCCTGGTTTTATCTTCTTGCTCTACTTACACTGTCCCCGGTTGCCTTCTTGGCTTCTTCATCCCCAAATGTATATCTCTGGCTGAGATTTTTCTCCTGAGGTTCAGGCCAACATACACAACTGCCAAGACATCCCTACATGGGGGCTGGCAATAAACAGATGTATGTAAAAGACATAAGGAATAATTGTCCCATGCTTAGTGAAGGAGAGGGAAAAAAAGGGAAAGAAAAACATCAAACATTTCTCCAAATGTTTCAAGCCTCAGCACTACCAATCCAAGAGAAAACCCAAGATAGAAACAAGAAGGAATATGAGCTTCGTTTCAGCCATAGTGAATTTTATGTAAAGGTGAACCTTGAAGGCAAAATTTTTCAGAACTCTTTTAGAGCAGTGGTTCCAAGATTCAGGGCAGATAGCAAGACACTAAAAAAATGAACCAAGGAGATGGCATTCCTAACCAACAATTTGGCCTAGGTGTTCTGTTCTATATGGTATTATCCTTACATCCCTGGAAAACAGCCAAATCCTTTCTTAGGTTTCAGACATACCTGACTGCCCTTTCCCCTGTGGATCCATCTTCTAGTATTAATTATTTTTACCATACTCCAAATATATGATCACCTCATAAAGAAATGTCTATGGCAATATTCTTTTTTTTTTTTTGAGACGGAGTCTCGCTCTGTCGCCCAGGCTGGATTGCAGTGGCCGGATCTCAGCTCACTGCAAGCTCCGTATGGCAATATTCTTAAGACCTGAAGTTTGGGATGAGCAATGAGCAAGCCCAGTACATAGGAAGAAATTGAAATGGCGATACCACTTGGAGATGTGATGGAGAAGGCCCATCACATGTTGCTGTCAGTAACATTCCTACAGCGGGCAGCCCCAGAGATAGACAACAGATGACAGATAAAAACAGATTCAGGCCATTGACTTTTCTCCACCCTTAGTAATCGCATCAGTAATGAAGAGAAGAGAAATGCTGCTTGGAGAACTCACATTCTGTGAACAGGTACCAGCATGAGCACTGTGACTCATGGCTTATGTAGGACTGCTTGGGTCCAAGTGTAACAGGCGTCTGTGGCTGCAGTTTAGGAGTTTAGTGAGCGAAGTCATACAGCATTGCCACCTCCGCCCCCAGCTCCATTGTCCCTGGCTGAGCTAAGGTTCCAAAACTACCCTCACCCTCTCCAGGTACTGCTTCTCCTTGCCTCGGTTGGTATGCACAGGAGCTTTGGTATGCAGTCACGGAAGAGTTTACCTTTTGTTGTTGTTGTTAGAGATAGGGTCTCACTATGTTTCCCAGGCTGGACTCTAAACTCCTGGGCTCAAAAGATCCTCTTTTCTTAGCCACCAAAGTGGTTGGGACTTCAGGCGCATTCCACCATACCTGGTTTAAAGAGGAGTTCATTTCATTGTTTAATTATTTGGGTGAAGACTTGGGGATTAGAGAGAGGGGTTAGAAGTAAAGTCTGTGGAAGAGGTAGCTGAAATGTCATTTTGACCACTTGGGTGGGGTTTTAGCCCTATGATTAGAAGGGTCAGGATCAAAAGCTGGAGTAGCTGCTTTAGGCTTGCAGGCTGACACAAGCAGCGCTGTCTGAGGGTCCATGGGACAGGATAGCTGGGGCTGAGAAGAAGGTCATTGCACTGTTTTTTCCATTTGACCCCAGACCCTTTTCCAACCTTCTCTGTTACAATCTGTATAATATCACCTTCTACCAAGGAACTTATTTTACAGCAGAAGTGTGGCTGTGGGTTCAGGCCCCACCTCAGGAAGCAGCTACTATGATAGACAGTGGGATGGTCCAATGCCCACTCAGTTAAAGTGCCAGCAGGGAGATAATATTCTGTCAGGTTGCACTGCTGCTCTACAGGATGTAGTAAAAACTTTAAACTTGCAACCTACAAATGATGCTGTTTTCCTAATAAAATTCAGAGTCGATGAGGAGTATCTGACCTCCTGGGTCTATATTACATGTTCCTCTTATGTGACTCCCCAAGCTGACCCCAGCACTCAGTGGGCTATGGTAACACTATTTTCTGCCTTTGCTTCCTCAGATCTAGGGTGGAAAAGGCTGCCTACCGAAGTTAATCTCTAGGTTCCTGTTTTCCTGGTACCCTAACCTGACCATGCTGCTGTAAACAGTCTTTTGGTTATACTCCATACTCTCTTGAGACATCTGAGTTAGATTTTGTTTCATGCTGGGACCCTGACTAACCATTCTATTCATTTACTCATTGACCTGAGCACCCAAAGCTCACTTCCTTGGAAGAATTAAGAGACAGCATCTTCGGCACAAACAGTGTTTTCAGGAAAGATACCATCAACAATGATGATGAAACTTTTTTTTTTTTTTTTTTTTGAGACAGTCTCACTCTGTTGCCCAGGCTGGAGTGCAGTGGTGCGATCTCGGCTTACTGCAAGCTCTGCCTCCCGGGTTCACGCCATTTCCCTGCCTCAGCCTCCTGAGTAGCTGGGACTACAGGCGTCCACCACTATGCCTGGCTAATTTTTTGTATTTTTAGTAGAGACGGGGTTTCACCATGTTAGCCAGGATGGTCTTGATCTCCTGACCTCATGATCTGCCCGCCTCAGCCTCCCAAAGTGCTGGGATTACAGGCGTAAGCCACCACGCCTGGCCGATGAAACGTTTTGAAGAGGCAGTTTTCTTGCTATGTTCCCAGGCTGGGGTGCAGTGGCTCTTCACAGGAATGATCATAAAGCACTGCAGCCTCTAATTCCTGGGCTCAAAGGATCCTCCCGCCTTAGCCTCCCCAGGAGCTGGGACTATAGGTGCATGCCACCATGCCCAGCTATGATTATGCAACTTTAAGAGGCTTTGTGGGCAAGAGACATCAATCCATGATAGCATGAGCAGGAGGAAAAGATGGCAGAGTCAATATGATAAAAGCCTGGGATCCACATAAATAGTCAACTGATTTTGACAAGGGGGCAAAGGCGATACAATGGATAGGAAATAATCTTCTCAACAAATGGTGCTGGAAAAACTGGAGAGTCACATGTGAAAAAATGCATCTAGAAACAGACCTTACACTTTTCACAAAAACTAACTCAAAATGGATTACGGACCTAATGTGTGACACAGAACTATAAAGCTCCTAGAAGATGTCATAGGAGAAAATCTAGATAACCTTGAGTATGGCAATGACTTTTTAGATACAACACTGAAGACGTTTCATGATCCGTGAAAGAAACTGACAAGCTGGACATAATTAAAACTTTAAAAATTTTCTCTGAGAAAGACAATGTTAAAAGAATCAGAAGATAAGCTACAGACTAGGAGAAAATATTTGCAAAAGATGCCTCTGCCAAAAGACTGCTATCCAAAATGTACAAAGAAACCTTAAAACTCAATTAATATGAAAACTAACAATCTAACCAAAAACTGGACCAAAGACCTTAAGAGATACCTCACCAAAAAAGATGCACAGATGGCAAATACATTTATGAAAAGATGCTCTAAATCATATGTCATTGGGGAAATAAAAATTAAGAAAAAAATGAGATACCACTACACACCTATTAGGATGGCCAACATCCAGAACACTGACAACACCAAATGCTGAGTAGGATATGGAGCAACAGGAACTCTGATTCATTGCTGGTGGAAATGCAAAATGGCACAGCAACTTTGGAAGTCAGTTTGATAGTTCCTTATACTACTACATTTACAGACTCTTACCATGCAATTCAGCAAATGTGCTCCTTGGTATTTACCCAAAGAAGTTAAAAATGTATGTCCACACAAAAACCTGCCCTCCTATGTTTGTAGCAGTTTTATTCACAATTGCCAAAACTTGGAAGCAACCAAGATATCCTTCAGTAGGAAAATGGATACATTAACTGTGTTCGAGCCAGAGAATGGAATATCATTCAGCATGGAAAAGAAATGAACTAACAAGTCATGAAAAGACATGGAGGAAACTTAAATGCATGTTACTCAGTGAAAGAAGCCAATCTGAAAAGTCTGCATATTATATAATCCCAACTATATTACATTCTGGAAAAGATACAACTATAGACACAGTAAAAAGATCAGTGGTTGGTAGAAGTTAGTAGGGAGGAAGGGATGAATAGGCATAGAATAAAGGATTTTTTTAGGTCGGCGGAACTACTTTCCATGATACTATAATAGTGGATACATACCATATACATTTATTCAAACCCATAAAATGTACAACAGCAAGAGTAAGCCCTAATATATACTGTGGTCTTTGGGTGATAATGATGTGTCAATGTAACTCCATAAATTATAACAAATATAACACTTTGATGGGGAAGGATTTCTTTTTTTTTTTTTTTTTTTTTTTTTTGAGACAGTCTCGCTCTATTGCCCAGGCTGGAGTACAGTAGCACAATCTCGGCTCACTGCAAACTCTGCCTCCCGGGTTCACGCCATTCTCCCACCTCAGCCTCCTGAGTAGCTGGGACTGCAGGCACCCACCACCACGCCTGGCTAATTTTTTTTTTTTTTTTTGGATTATTAGTAGAGACGGGGTTTCATCATGTTAGCCAGGATGGTCTCAATCTCCTGACCTTGTGGTCCACTCACCTCAGCCTCCCAAAGTGCTAGGATTACAGGGGTGAGTCACTGCTCCTGGCCTACTGTCTATTGTCTTTGTCTAATTTTGGTATTTTATGCTGACATCATAAAATTGGTTGGGAAGTCTTTTCTTCACTATTTTCTAAAAGAGATTTTGGAAAATTGACCTAAATTCAAACTTAACTCTTCCTTAAGTGTTTGTAAAATTTACCAGTGAAAGCATCTGGGCCTGGTGCTTTATGTTTTGGAAGGTTATTTGTTATTGATTTAATTTCTTTAGAAGTTGCATGGAATTGGTTTTATTCCTTCTTTATATGTTTGGTAGAATTTACCAGCAAAACTATTTGAGCCTGGAGAATTCTTTTTCAGAAAATTTTCAACGGAGAATTAATGATTTACAATAGTCACAGGACTATTAAATTATCTATTTTATTTTGGTCAGTTTGGGGAGTTTGTGTTTTTTAGAAATTACTCCGGTTCAACTAAGCTGTCAAATTTATGTGAGGGAAGTTGTTTATTATCTTTTTAAAGTATGCAGGGTTATATAGTGATTTCCCCTATTTCTTTCCTGATATTGGTAATTTGGACTTCACATTTTTTGTGTGTGTCACTCCTGCTAGAGATTTATCCAATTTATTGATCTTTTCAAAGAACCAACTTTTAGTTTTATTGACTTTTCTCATTTTTCTGTTTTCAATTTCATTGATATTCTTATCTTTCTTATTTCCTTCTTATTGCTTGATTTTTGTTCTTGTTCCTCCAGTTTTACATAAGGAAGTTTGGTTATTGATTTGAGATCTTTCTTCTAATAAAGTATTTAATGGCAGAAAATTTCCACTAAGCACTGATTTAGCTGCATCCTACAAATTTAAATATGATATATTTTCATTTATTTCATAGATTCCTGTAACTTCCCCCTCTTCCGTTATGGCTGTCTTGTACATTACATCTACATTCATTGAAATCCTCACCAGACATTGTAACCTCCCAGTGGGTTCACCTTGCCCGCTGCCTAGACAGAGCCAATTTATCAAGACAGGGGAATTGCAAGAGAGAAAGAGTAATTCACACAGAGCCAGCTGTGCAGGAGACTAGAGTTTTATTATTAATCAAATCAGTCTCCCCAAGCAGCACTCAGCGATCAGAGATTTTAAGGACAACTTAGTTGGTGGGGGGAAGCCTGTGAGCCAGCAGTGCTGATTGGTGTATCAATCTGGGTGGTGCCAGCTGATCCAACAAGTGCAGGGTCTGCAAAATATCTCAAGCATTGATCTTAGGAGCAGTTTAGGGAGGGTCAGAGTCTTGCAGCCTCCAGCTGCATGAGTCCTAAACCATAATTTCTAATCTTGTGGTTAATTGGTTAGTCCTGCAAAGGCAGTATAGTCCCTAGGCAAGAAGAAGGTTTGTTTTGGGAAAGGGCTGTTATCCACTTTGTTTTAAACTATAAACTGTAAACTAAGTTCCCCCAAAGTTAGTTCAGCCTATGCCCAGAAAAGAACAAGGATAGTTTAAAGGTTAGAACCAAGATAGATTAGGTTAGATTAGCTCTGTTTCACTGTCTCAGTCATAATTTTGCAAAGGCAGTTTCAACATTGTTAAAATTTTTGCTTTCAAACATATTTAAAGGACTAAAGAAAAAATAATAGCCCATTATATATGCCCATATACCTATCATTTCTGTTGGTTGTCCTTAATTAATAGTTTTCCAAGTATACTTAATCTAAGAATGTCTTCCACTTTTATTCCTGAAACATATTATTTTTTACCAGACATACAATTATGAATTAACAGTTATTTTCTTTCATCACTTGAAAACTGTCTCACTTTTTTCTGGCCTCTATGGTTTCTGAGGAGAACTCCAGAGTCATTTGCATCATTCTCTCTGTATAAGTAATGAGCTATTTGTGTCTGATGGCTTTCAAGACTTTTTATTTGTCTTTAGTTCATGGTTACATGTGTCTTGGAATGGGTTTCCTTGGTTTTATCCTATTCAAGGTTTGCTGATTTTCTTAAATCCGTAGGTTTATGTTGTCTGCCAAATTTCAGGATTTTTAGCCAATTTTTTAAATAGTTTTTTTGGCACCACTTTTTCTTCTCTCTTTCTGGTGACATAAAGGTTAAATCTTTTGTTATTGTCGCACAGGTCCCTGAGTCCATGTGGGTGTTTTCATATCTTTTTCTCTGTTACTCAGAGAAATGATCTAATGATCATTTCTATTGAAATTTGTTCACATATACTGGGTCTTTCCTCTGACATCTCTATTTTGCCAGTAAGCCCATACAGTGAGTTGTTTTTGTTTTTGTTTTTTTTTAGTTTCAATTACTGTGTTTTTCAGTTCTAAATTTCTATTCAGTTTTTATGGCTGGAATACAGTGGCTATTCACAGGCATGATTATCACACACTACAGCCTCAAACTCCTGGGTCCATGCAATCCTCCTGCCTCAGCCTCTGTTAAATAATTTCTGTTAAATAAAAACTGTAGGAGGTCACTTTTTTGAACTAAGCTCTTGCTCTAGGCCCCAAAAGACCAGACTAAAAATCAAAATGGAGTCATCCATGCTACAGTTTCATGTCACCAAACCCAAACTAAGTTGTTACCTGACCTTCAGAGAAATCGCAAGAGATATAACAGCAATCTTCAGTCTAACCTTCAATCCATATGATAATGAAGTTTCCTCTACTTAAATCCTTACACAAAAGAAGTAGCCTAAGAAATCTCGACAGTGTTTTCGTGGACAATATCTGTGTCCATAAAGTGGCTGTGCTAATTTATGTTCCCACCAACAATAAGAGTTCCCTTTTCTTCACCACATCCTTGCTAGTTTCCCTTTTCTCCACATCCTTGCCAGTATCTGAGTTTTGTTGTCGCTGGTTTTTTGTTTGTTTGTTTGTTTTGTTTTGGGGTGTGTGTGTGTGTGTATGTGTGTGTCTTAATAGCCATTTAACTGGGGTAAGATAATATCTCATTGTAGTTTTGATTTACATTTCCCTAATGATTTGTGATGTTGAGCATTTTTTCATGTACCTGTTGGTCATTTGTATGCCTGCTTTTGAGAAATATCATTCATGTCTTTTTCCCACTTGCTTATTTTATTTTTTACTATTGAGTTATTTGAGTTCCTTGTACATTCTTGATATTAGTCCCTCGTGGGATGAGTAGTTTGTGAATATTTTCTTCCATTCAACAGGTTGTCTTTTCACTCCGTTGATTGTTTCCTTTGCTGTGCAGAAACTTTTTAGTTTAATATTGTCCTATTTGTTTTTGTTTGTTTTTTTGCCTGTGCTTTTGAGGTCCTAGCCATAATATCTTTCCCTACACCAGTGTCCTGCATTATTTCTTCCATGTTTTCTTCTAGCAGCTTTATAGTTTTGGGTCTTGCATTAGTCTTTAATTCATCTTGAGTTGATTTATGTATATAGTGAGAGATGGGTCCAGTTTCATTCCTCTGCCTATGGATATACAATTTTCCAAACACCATTTATTGAAAAGGGTGTCTTTTCCATAATGTATGTTCTTGGCACTTATGTTAAAATTCAGTTTGGCTGTAAATACATGGATTTATTTCTCGGTTCTCCATTTTGTTCCATTGGTCTAACTGTCTGTTTTTATACCAATACCATGCTGTTTTGGTTACTATAACCTTATAATATATTTTGAAGTCAAGAATTGTGCTTTTAGCTTTGTTCTTTTTGCTCAAGAAAGTTTTGATTATTCAGGCTCTTTTTTGGCTTCACATGAACTTTAAGATTTTTTTTATTTCTGTGAAAAATGATATTGGTATTTTGATAGGGAATGCGTTGAATCTGTAGATTGCTACAGAATAAAATAAAATAAAATAAACATACATTATGGAAAAGACATCCTCTTCAATAAATGGTGCTAGGAAAATTGTACATCCATATGCAGAAGAATGAAACTGGACCCATCTCTCACCATATACAAAAATCAACTCAAGATGGATCCCATGAGCATGGGATGTCTTGTCTGCGTCCTCTCAAATTTCCATCATCAGTGTTTTGCAGTTTGTCTTTAGAGCTCTTTCACTGCCTTGGTTAAATTTATTCCTAAATATTTTATTTTATTTTGTTTTATTTTATTCTGTAGCTATTGGAAATGAGATTGTTTTCTTGATTGCTTTCTTAGTTCATAATTGGTGTGTAGAAATGCTACTGATTTGTATATGTTGATTTTTTAACCTGTACCTTTAGTGAATTTTTTTTTATCAGATATCAGACTTTTTGAGTGGAAAAACTAAAACTTGAACTTCTTTATGCTCCTGCAATCCCACTGCTGGGTATTTATTCAAAGAAAAGAAATCAGTATATCAAAGGGATGCCTTCACTCTTGTATTTACTGCAGCACTATTCACAATAGCAAAGATACAGAATCAACTTAAGTGTCCATTGACAGATAAATGAATAAAGAAACATGGTACATGTACACGATAGAATACTATCAGCCATAAAAAAGAATGAAATCCTGTCATTTTCAGCAGCATGGATGGAACTGGAGGTCATCATGTTAAGTGAAATACACCAGGCACAGAAAGACAAATATCGAATGTTCTCACCCATATGTGGGAGCTAAAAAAGTTGATCCCAAGGAGGCAGAGTAGAACGATAGATACCAGAGGCAGGGAAGGCTATGTGCTGGGAGTAAGGGAATGAACACAGATTGGTTAATGGAACAAACATACATTTAAATAGAAGGAATAAGGTCTAATGATTGATAGTGGAGTAGGGTGAGTATAGTTAACAACGTATCATATATTTCAAAATAGCTAGAAGAGACAATTTGAAATGTTCTCAAAATATAGAAATGATAATTATTCAAAATTATGGACACCTGAAATATCCTGATTCGATTATCACACATTCTATGCATGTAACAAAATATTACATATACCCAATAAATACATGTGAATATTATATATCAATAAAAAAATTAAAACACACAGCCGGGCGCGGTGGCTCAAGCCTGTAATCCCAGCACTTTGGGAGGCCAAGACGGGCGGATCACGAGGTCAGGAGATCGAGACCATCCTGGCTAACACGGTGAAACCCCGTCTCTACTAAAAAAATACAAAAAACTAGCCGGGCGAGGTGGCGGGTGCCTGTAGTCCCAGCTACTCGGGAGGCTGAGGCAGGAGAATGGCGTGAACCCGGGAGGCCGAGCTTGCAGTGAGCTGAGATCCGGCCACTGCACTCTAGCCTGGGCGACAGAGCCAGACTCTGTCTCAAAAAAAAAAAAAAAAGAAAAAAAAAAATTAAAACACACAAAGTAGCCTGAAGTAAACTGATATTAACTAATCAGTTATTTTTCTATTGTTCTTTCTCCCTGTCCCAGCCTTACGAGAAAAACAATAGCTTTGAAATAACTAATATGCTTTTTGTTCTTTGCTTCTGCTTTCTGCGGCTCTTCTCTGTCTATAAAGTCAACCTCTTCTGCTCAGCTCATCAGAGCATTTATTCTGTTTTATGGAATGAAGTTTTGCCCTATTCTATAATTGCAATGAAGCTAATTGAAATATTTAAACTTGTCCTACTTTTGTTCTTTGATATTTCAAAATCTGCATCATCTCAGTACTGGAATCTGCTTATTGTCTTTTTGAGTTGTCCCTGATTCTTTGTAAACTGAATAATTTTGGATTATATTCTGAACAGTTTACATGTTATATTATGAGGATTTGAATCTTATTTAAATCCTATGTAGAATGTTTACATTTTGTTTAAGCAAGGAGCTTACCTGATTGGGTTCAGGAAACAAATTTCAACCTACCTTCTTCAATTTTCAACAATATTGCACGGCTATTGGATCTATCCAATGTATGCACTACCCAATGGCCATTTTGGCATAAGAGCAGTCATCTTTGGTATGCTGAATAGGATCAGACCCAATTTTGTGATCTTGGTAATTTGTCCAGGATAGTTACCCCCTACCATGCCATGAATGTTCATAACTGAGCCCATGTCCATGGTCATGATAGAGGCAGGAGGCAGACAAATCCATGGCAGACAGAGGCGGGTCCCAGTGAAACCCTACCTTCAAGTCAAAGACAGTCCCGTGTAAATCCTTGCACCAGATTGAGAACCTCTCTTCCCATTTGGTGTGCTTTCCTCAGATTGATTCCCACCCTTCACCTATTTTACATATACCAACCCTTTCCTAATTGGTTTTCTGAACTGTTGTGCCCACCTTTGAGTGGTGCCTTTGTTTTAGCCTTATTTTTTGCATACTCACAAACCAATCAGCACGCATTCCCCATTCTGAGCCCATAAAAGCCCCAGACCCAGTCACACTGAGAGACCGCCAAACTTCAGGTGAAGGATCACCCTCACATTCCCCATCTTCTGAGAGCTGTTCCATTGCTCAGTAAAATTCTTCTCCACCCTCCTCACCCTTCTATTGTCAGAGTAGCCTCATTCTTCTTGGACATGGGACAAGAACTCAGTACCCAACAAATACAGGTACAAAGAAGGCTGTAATACTGTGGCCTTCTGCCCTCTGCCATCAACCCAATTATATTGTCAAAGGAGTATCCATTTAGAAATAGACTGCCTCTCCCTCCACCAAACGAACAATGAGCCAGCCCAGCACCATATCAAAATCTCTTGCCCTACTGTTCTCATGTGAGAGTACTCATGGCAAGTATGCCTATAGCTCCAGTGCACCAGTAGATGTTGGCAAATACACACTATGGAAAGTCTAGGCCCCTACCTAACTCTCCTACCTACAGCACTTGGAGAGTCAGAGCTTCTCTACTCACAGTGTCAACTGGCTGGAATCTGATCTATGAATCAGGCCAGCTGGCTAGAATCTGCTTCCGGCCTCATTCCTGCCAGCCCCATTGCCTGGGGGCTGTGTCCTGTTCTTTTTCTCTAGTTTTGGGATAATTCTTAGAACAACCTGCCTCTGTGTCTAATACTCCCACTGCTACTGTTCCAAAGCATGCTTGTGTCTTTGTCTTTTAGATTAGGTTCTTCTTGCTGATAAAGTGAACTGAATCTGTCCATGTCTGTTAGTTTTGATCTTTCATTGATAGGACAATTCTCTCACTTTCTATTTACTATAATTTTTGTATCTGCTTTTTATTTTAATGCATTGACTACCATTTTAGAAAAAATAAAATAATAGTGACAATAACATGCATCACTTTTTTTCTTATTTCTAATTTTAGTGGGAATATCTGTAGAGCTTCACCTATGGTTTGTCATTTCTCATAACTTATTAATGTAATATGTTGGATCTTGTAATGGATTTTGTTGTATTATTTTATCCTAAGATTTATCTTGATTCATCTTGGTAAGTTATTCCTTTATATACTGTTCAATTACATTTTCTGACATTTCATTTATGAATTTGCATATGTAGGCATATTCCCAAGTGACACCAATTCATGTTTCCCTTTAACTTACTGTCACTTAGACATGGGAGAGCATAGCAGGCACTGTTCTAAGATAATCATTGATATAGTGTACACGCAATTCTTTGTGGAAGACTAGATATCTACTGTTTCTTATTACCCCAAATCTGTTTCTCCTGGTTCAGTTAACACACTCGTATTTTCCTTGAGAAACCTCTCGCTTAATGTCCTTTGAAAGAAGCTGATCTCCTATCTCACCAATTCCAGAGGGTGCCCATTAAAAAGGTCCAGCCTATCAGCTCAGTCCACACATGAAAATGATGTAATTCAAGGATGGGTACATTACTCAATGGGGTGAAATTCTAGGACTCTTGCAGAAACTTTGAAAAAAGAGAAGTCCATTTTGCAAGAGATGCCAACAGGTTAAGATAGGGCCCTAGAGGTATTAGGAGCCCTCTAGCTACTGAGAATGAAAAACCTAAAAGAGAATAGCACCCAGAGCAAAGAAAGTAACTCCAAAAGCTGGAGACAGCTCCTGGTACCACCACTGGATCCTCTGGATTGAGTCAGACTCACAGCCAGATACTCATAGATCTTTCTGTGACAGGAGCTAGTTTCCCTTTTTAAAGAAAATTATGAAATATTTTAAACATATACATCTATAGGGAATAATATGAATAACCAGTTTTATCAAATGTATTAAGCATCAAACATTATGTTATTAACATGAAGCACTAAACATTAAAGACAATTTCAAGAACCCCCTGTGTGCTCCTCCCTGATACAATCTATTATTTTCCTCTCACCCAGAGGAAAATATGATATGATATGAAAATTGATATGGTTTGGCTGTGTCCTCATTCAAATCTCAACTTGAATTGTATCTCCCAGAATTCCAAAGTGTCATGGAGGGGACCCAGGGGGAGGTAATTGAATCATGGGGTCAAGTCTTTCCCATGTTATTCTTATAACAGTGAATAAGTCTCACAAGATCTGACGGGTTTATCAGGGGTTTCCACTTTTTCTTCTCCCTCATTTTCTCTTGCTGTCACGATGGCAGCCTCTCGCCATGATTCTGAGGTCTCCCCAGCCATGTGGAGCTGTAAGTCCAATTAAACCTCTTTTTCTTCTCAGTCTTGGGTATGTCTTCAGCATGAAAATGGACTAATACAATAATTACTGTCATAAATTCAGTGTTTGTCATGCCTATACATGATGTTATATTTTTACCTACTTATTTATGCATCCTCAAACTTAACAGAATTTAATATTTTATTATTTTATCAAATTATACAAATACTTCTGCAATTTGCCTTTTTCATCCAGGGGGTTTAACTATGTTTTGGGGGTTTAACTATGTTGAGAGATGTAGCTGTAGTTCATTTAAAGTGCTGTATTCTATCGCTGTAATCAAAAAGTAAAAAAAAATAGTAGATGTTGGCATGGATGTGGTGAACAGGGAACACTTCTACACTGCTGGTGGGAATGTAAACTAGTACAACCACTATGGAAATCAGTGTGGAGATTCCTTAAAGAACTAAAAGTAGAACTACCATTTGATCCAGCAATCTCACTACTGGGTATCCACACAGAGGAAAAGAAATTATACGAAAAAGATACTTGCACACACATGTTTATAGCAGGACAATTTGCAATTGCAAAAATGTTGAACCAACCCAAGTGCCCATCAATCAACTAGTGGATAAGGCAACTGTGGCATATATATATATATATGATGGAATACTACTCAGCCATAAAAATGAATGAATTAATGGCATTCGCAGTGACCTGGATAAGATTGGAAACTATTATTCCAAGTGGAGTAACTCAGGAATGGAAAATCAAACATTGTATGTTCTCACTCATAAGTGGGAGCTAAGCTATGAGGGTGTAAAGCCTTAAGAATGACTTTGGGGACTCAGGGGGAAAGAGTGGGAAGGAGTTGAGGAATAAAAGACTACAAGTAGGGTGCAATGTATACTGCTCAGGTGATGGGCACACCAAAATCTCACAAGTCACCACTAAAGAACTTACTCATGTAACCAAACACCACTTGTTCCCCAATAACCTATGGGAAATTTAAAAATACAAGAATAAAAATAATAAAAATAAAGTGTTGTATTCTATATTCCAGAAAGCTATGTATTCATCAGTTCTTTCACTCTCTGGTGTTTCTGTAGGTGATCAAAATATGCAACCCCAAAATATATCACTTTGGCATAAGGATTATTTTGAGCTGAAAGTATTTGAGATCCAATAGATGCAGAAAGAATCCTTCCTAGACCTAAAAGCAGAAGCTTTTCAGAAATGAAGATTGCCATAAGTCCCCTTTCCTGGAGAAGTTTTATCACGATGAAGAAGATCGAAAGTGGGTGTCAAGACGGACCTTCACAAACAAATCCTGTTCCATTTGCTTCCCCCATATATTTACCTTCCCATAATTTTCAGACCTTGAAAGCCTAAAGCCTCTTCCTTTGTTTTCTCCATAAATGTATTGCCCTTTGTTAAGATGTTATATAACCCCAGATTCTAACCACCCCTTTGAATTACTTATCACTGGGTTTCTCTTGCATGTTTGCATGCTGCATATGGTAATAAACTATGTTTTCCTCTTGGTCATCTGTCTTTCATCAGTCTAATTCACAGGTCCCCTGTTAGAGAATGTAGGAAGATAAAGAAAATTAAGGTTTTCTTCCTCCCCTACATTTCCAATGTGTTGACAGTATACTCTCTTATCCTTTAAGCCAGATTACATTTGGGTTCCCCTTACTTGCCAACCAAAGAGTGCTGACCGGCCCATTCAGAAAATCTCTAAAAACTCCCAATATTACTGTCCCTTCAAGGAGCCTAAAATCCCTGACATTAGAGTCAATCCTGGCTGAGGCACTGTATTTGGAAAACTCTCATAGAGTGAAGGTATGATCCAGGAAGAACCAAAGATGAACTCATCAGATTTTGCACAGACCATAGAACTGTTGCTATTTAGGAGCTAGGCAGCTATCTCCTAAAAGAAGACAGGGCCCTGGGTGAAGAACAATAGATAACTACTTTTTTTTTTTTGAGACAGAGTCTCACTCTGTCACCCAGGCTGGAGTGCAGTGGCACGATCTCAGCTCACTGCAACCTCCACCTCCCAGGTTCAAGCGATTCTCCTGCCTCAGCCTCCTGAGTAGTTGGGATTACAGGCATGTGCCACCACATCCAGCTAATTTTTGTATTTTTAGTAGAGACGGTGTTTCACCATGTTGGTCAGGCTGGTCTCAAACTCCTGACCTCGTGATTTGCCTGCCTCAGCCTCCCAAAGTGCTGGGATTACAGTCGTGAGCCACCGCTACTTTCATATGAGACTTTGAAGGAGGACAGCCCTGAGCTTTGTTGTAACTGGGGAAGACTTGGGGAATCCAGGGTTGAGATAAGAACGCTTAAGAAGAGTTAATGGTTTTGCCTTAGAGGCGAGACATGAAATATCAGCTTTGTTTATTAAAGGTAGCAGCATCTAATTGGACAGCCTTAATTTCAAAGCTTCATTCAGTCATTTGCTGTCTGTATGATCTTGAGGCAAGTCATTCCAGTTTTTGAGCCTCGATTTCTTCACACGTAAAATGGAATGAATTATACCTACCTTTAAGGGTCGATTGCATTATTTAACACAGTGAATACATAATGTCTGGAAACTAGCACATCTTCAGTAGATAATGGTTATTATCATTATCATTAATTTAGCCAGTCCCATTGATAATAGTTACATCAATGACAGTGATTTCCCCCAGGGGTTGTACTATGAAGGGCTGACTTGAGAACCTGGGTTCAAAGTCAGGGCTTAAAAGTAAGAGGTTTATCAGAAAAATATATTTTTTCTTCTACCAAAGGTGACCCAAAGAAGGCACAATTTAGTGCTGGAGAAGACTGGGCTTATCCTGGGAGTGGATTCTAATGATCACATCTCCATCCAAGGTGACCTGATCATTCCTGCCCAGTGCTCAACAGAAGTAAATTGGAATATAATAGAAGGGTTCTGCCAGTTTCTAACAACTTAAGGATAGTCTCTTAATGTGAAAAAAATAAAATGGTGCCCTATCCAATGTTTAAGAGGTAGAGAATCAAGCTTGAGCTAAATTTGATCATCTTGAGAATGTAGTTCTCTCAGAGTTGCTGATATGTCTTAACACTGAGATAGAAGGCAGCTTCACGGAAAGGGTGAGAAGTTGCACTGCCTTTCAACCTGAGTCACACTTTAGAAACATCTGGAAGTTAAAGCTACTGATGTTGGATGCCATCCCTCAAGAAAATCCCATGCCTTAGGTTAGGGTGGGGCATGAGCTTTAAAAAAATTATTCAGATAATTCCAACATGCTGCCAGAGATGAGATCCATTGCGTAGAGATTTCCATGACTTTGGGTCCCATATGTACAGGAACAACTACAGTATAAAATGGTGGTGTTGGTGATTCTAGGAGCAATAAGTATCACATGCAGTTAGTGTGAGCTCTGTCGGCAGAGCTGTCATCACTTACTAGAATAAATCATATCCATGAAACCCAAGGAAAATCAGGAGTTCTCAGGTGATAAGGAGAGAACCCTACCTAAGAATGACTGATGGACTCTGAGGAACCCCAGGACAAGGACCTATGAAGTTTCTCTCTTTCCCTTGTGAAACTTAAACCACAAGGTTAGCACAATCGCTGCATTTTCAATGACTTGTATACAAACTAATATAAGCAATTGTGCCTCATGTAGGCACTTCTGATTGGATACAACACAGTAATAAAACCAGTCACTCATTGTGAAGCTCTTGTTTAGAGAGCAAAGGCTGGCATATACAAACTCTTTTTCATTAGAAAATATTATACTGATGGGTAGAGGGAACAGAGGGTTCTGGAATGCTTGTACTGTTCTGTTTCTTGTTCTGGATGCTGGTGACGGGTATGTTCGGTTTATAAAAATAGGTATGTACACTTATGAACTGTGTACTTTTCAATGTGTATTTTACACTTCAGTACAGTATATAGCAAATATTAAAAACTGACTAATCACTGCTTCCTTTCAGCATGTGTATGGAGTATGCTAGATAATTCTTATCAATGGGGAAAAAAAATGTCCATATTGAATTCTTCCACTTACAGAGCTTGGGAGGAGTTACACAGGGAAAGGGTTACAGAAGAAAGACGGAAATTGCAAAGTGTTTGCCGGTTCTTCAGTGCTACCCAGAGGCGAACAGGTGGTCTTTTGTTTAGCAAAGTGATGAATGTGTTTTCAGACATGCAGAAGGTGAACAGACCTCAACATGAGGAAGAAGCAGAGAGCCCATTGCTCTGTCCTGTAATTAAATAGATTCTAATTTAGGGGAGCGCTAAAGGTGAAGGGACCTGGGGAATCACGGAATAAGAGGGGATACCTGAGAGAGAGGACTGCTTAGGCTGTGTGATGGCAGATTGCAGCTTGGGAAAAGATGCCCATACAGACTGGGAATGCATTCCGAAGATGCAATGGTTAAAGGACTCTTAAGAAAAGAGAAATCTATTATTTAATTTCAAATTTGTTTATGTGGCTGCAATGAAAACCCCATCCATTGATTCAGACCCTTGGTAACATCTGCTACCTTAGCTACGCTGCTACCCACCTGTTTTGTTTTATTTATTTGTTTATTTAGAGACAGGATCTCACTCTGTCTCCTAGGCTGGAGTGCATTGGTGTGATCTTGGCTCACTGCAGCCTCTGCCTCCCGGGTTCAAGCGATACTCCTGCCTCAGCCCCCTGAGTAGCTGGGATTATAGGAGGGCATCACCACGCCAGGCTAATTTTTGCATTTTTAGTACAGACAGGGTTTCACTGTGTTGCCCAGGCAGGTCTCGAACTCCTGACCTCAGGTGATCCACTCACCTCAGCCTCCCAAAGTGCTGGGATTACAAGCATGAGCCACTGTGCCCAGCTCCCACATGCTTTATAATATTCCTAGGTACAAACCAGACAGATGGAAGGATACTGTAGCTTAGTGAGCCAAAGAGACTGAGTTAATTTGGTTATTTTAGCTCAATTTTCTTTTAACGATGATATATGCCTGAAACTTACTGATTTGGGGCCAGACCTTTAAACTGTAAAATGAAAATATGTGACACCCCCATAAAAAAAGGACCTCGGCCCTTCTGATATAGCTAATTCTGATACACAGATCATAATTGCTACTTGCCCCAGCTGCGATGTGGGTTAAAGAGTGGTAAAACTCGAAGTCAGATGATAAGTTGTATTCTTCAGGAAAGCTACTTAACATTTCTTTATTTTATTATTATTATTATTTGAGATGGAGTCTCGCTCTGTTGCCCAGACTGGAGTGCAGTGGCTCGATCTTGGCTCATTGAAACCTCTACCTCCCAGGTCAAAGCGATTCTCCTGCCTCAACCTCCTGAGTAGCTGGGATTACAGGTGCCCACCACCATATCTGGCTAATTTTTAAAATATTTTTAGTAGAGACAGGGTTTCGCCATGTTAACCAAGATAGTCTTGAACTCCTGACCTCAAGTGATCAGTCCACCTCAGCCTCCCAATGTGTTGGGATGACAGGTGTGAGCCACCATGCTCAGCCAGCTGCTTAACATTTCTAAGCTTGTTTTCTCTTGTATAAAATGGGAGAAAATAACTCACACAGAGATTCTGTGAGACCTAAATGAAAGGATGTATTTGAAGCAAGTCCCTTACCAGATAGCATATAGTAAATACTCAATAAGTATTAACTCCTTTCCTTTTTGCTCATCCATAATATGGTATATAGAAATATTTTATAAATTACAAAGTGCCATACAAATAATTGTTTAAAAAATTAGTGATAACTAAAATTTGTTGACTGATTATTTGCAAAGATATTCCTTCCTAACAATTAATTTCATGAAGTAGAAAGAGTATTTTCATACCATAAATTCAATGAATGATTTTAATACAGTGATTTTCAACTGGGAGCAATTTGGCCTCCCAAGGGTCATTTGGCAATGTCTGGGGACATTTTCGATCATCACAGCTTGGGGAATGCTACTGGCATCTAAGGAGGACAGGCCAGAGACGCTGTTAAATATCTTACAATGCATAGGACAGACTCCCACAACAAAGAATTATCCAGCTCAAAATGTGAATGTCTCCACTGTTGAAAAACAGTGTTGGTGGCAAAGCAAGTTAGTCTGGTTTGTCTTCATATCAATTGTATTGAGTGCCCACACACACATCAACACCTTTTAACCTTAAAGTATCCCCTTCTTAGCCTGTGAACCCTCAAAAGGAATGAGAAAATTCACTTCTAAGGTGACCCTGTTCTTAGACGTTCAGGCATATAAACCATGAGCCTGTAATATCAATGCAAAGCTTGTGTTTTGCCCCAGAAAAGTCTAGAGAACTCTCTCACTAGACACTCTCCTCCACATCCCATTAAAAGGTGCATTATATTTTGTACAGTGTCACAACTTTAAAAAACCTGTACAGTCCTGCCTGTCTCAAGCAATACTTAGTAAATCAAATTCCATGGTACTCAGCTCATTTCATGATTCAACAATGTGGATGGAGCTCTTTCCAGTAGCGAAGATGATTTCTTCAGAGTAAGAACCTGACTTCATAGCAATCCTGAATCTTAATTTTAGGAATCAGAATGAGATAATTCACAGCTAGTGAAAAGATTGTTCAGAAACACTTCTGTTATTGCTAAGTAAATGTTCTTCCCGGCTATGAATCTAACAGAGGGTGGAGCTAGTAACCTGGGGCAATGGAGCTATTGATAGTGTGCTGTTCAGTTTCTTCATCTCCCACCGTCCCTGCTACTCCTGCTGACGTCTTATCCCTGGCTCCATGAGAGCAGCCAGAGGTCCTACAACAAAGTCAGAGCTGGGTCAGGAGCAAAGGATGCTGGGAAAGCTGCGTGCAACATGCAGTGGAGTTGTTCTAGAATGCAGTAATAATTATTCTATAATTTACTTTGTATTTTCACAGCACATTACTTTTTTTGTTTATTTGTTTTTGTTTTTGAGACAGAGTCTCACTCCGTGGCCCAGACTGGAGTGTAGTGACATGTTCTAGGCTCAGTGCAACCTCTGCCTCCCATGTTCCAGCAATTCTCCTGCCTCAGCCTCCCTAGTAGCTGGGACTACAGGCATGCACCACCACAATGGCTAATTTTTCTATTTTTAGTAGAGGCGGGGTTTCACCACGTTGCCCAGGCTGATCGGTCTTGAACGCCTGACCTCAGGTGATCCCCCTGCCTCGGCCTCCCAAAGTGCTGGGATTACAGACATGAGACAACACATCCAGCCCAAAATATAACTTATACGATCTTTCCAACAACCCAATGATGTAAATAAAATAAATATCTTTAACTCTACTTTACAGATTAAAAGAAAAAAAAAAAACCCTATAAAGGTTAAATGTTTTATCTTAAATCCTGCAAATATTAAGTATCTAGAGAGCCACGTACAGTGGCTCATACCTGTAATCCCAGCTCTTTGGGAGGCCGAGATGGGAGGATCACTTGAGCCCAGGAGTTCAAGACCAGCCTGAGCAACATAGCAAGACCCTGTCTTTATTAAAAAAAAAATTAATTAGCTGGTTCCAGCTACTCAGAGGCTGAGATGGAAATGTGGCTTGAGCCTGGAGTTCGAGGCTGCCATGAGCTATATGATTGCACCACTCCTTTCCAGCTTGGGCAATAGAACAAGATTCTGTCTCAAAAAAAAAAAAAAAAGCGTCTAGGATCCAAGCCTTCTGTGATGGTTAATATTGAGTGTCAACTTGTTTGGAACAAACGATACCAAGTATTGTTCCTCAGTGTATCTGTGAGGGTGTTGCCAAAGGAGAGTAACATTTGAGTCAGAGGACTAGGAGAGGCAAACCTACCCTCAATCTGGGTGGGCACCATCTAATCAGCTGCCAGCATGGCTAGAATAAAGTAGGCAAGCAGAAGATGGAAGAGCAGACTTCTTGCTGAGCCTTTTGGCCTTCATCTTTCTCCTATGCTGGATGCTTCCTGCCCTCAAACACCAGACTCCAAGTTCTTCAGCTTTCGGACTCTTGGACTTACACCAGTGGTTTGCCAGGGGCTCTCGGGGTTTTGGCCACAGACCGAAGGTTGCACTGTCGGCTTCTCTACTTTTGAGGTTTTGGGACGTGGACTGATCCACCACTGGCTTCCTTGCTCTTCAACTTACAGACGGCCTATCGTGGGACTTTACCTTGTGATCACGTGAGTCAACTCTCCTGAATAAACTCCCTTTCACACATACATATATCCTATTAGTTCTGTCCCCCTAGAGAACCCTGACTAATACACCTTCCAACTCCTAAGAGTTCTTTACACTGAGAGTACACAAAAATAAAGTCTGTGCTCCTTTCCTTCCAGTTGTCTGCATTTACTTCCCTTTTCTCTGTTGCAGGAGTGCAAAAGAAAACCGGAGACACTGACCCGTTGTAACCTGGCCTGCAGACTCCAGAAAAGGTGCAGAAATCCTTGACCTAGCCTGGTGGTATTCTCCAAATCAGAAAGTCTCTGCCCTGCAAAAATGCCTATGGGAAATCATTCATTTCCTAAAAACTCATTTTCATAACGTCATTAATCATCCTGGACAGATTTTTCAAAATTAGCCATTATTTGTTCTTGCCTAATTTCACTATTACTGTAATTTAAACCATATTACTGTGATTTAATGTGCTTTTCTTCAGGATTATTACTTTAAACATTTGAAGACGGCTTGTTCCAAATTAGCAATGTCATGACCTGAATGAATATACTTATTCCCTTCATTAACTCTCTTAGCTATTCATTCTTCCTTGAAAGGATCTTTCAGTTCCCTTAACTTCCTCTTATTTGAATACTCACTGTAATTGTGTTCATACAGAACATAAGGATGTTTTTTTTTTCCTTTCTGAGAAGGTACAGCCACCCTGTTCCAGTTATAGGAAGTTTTAATGAGGGTTTTAGGTGTGTGTATGTAGGGAGATAATTTCATTATTACTTTTTATTCTTGGAGGAGTTAAAAATTTCACAACCAGCTCTTAATATTATTAAAACTTAGAAAATTTGTATATATAGCTACAAAGTTGTAGCTTGTCTCTAGAACTGTGAAGAACAAAACCAATAATGTAGTATTCCTACGGCAGTGTGTGGGCCCTGAATTCAAAATACATACCTTCTAACTTCTGTAAACATAACCCAGAATTATACTGTTATTCCTTTTTGCTACTATACTTTGAAAATTCATAACTTAAAAGGCAGAGTAAAACTATGAGTGAGCAGATGTGATTCATTCACTTCTCCATAACGAGGGAGGCTTCAGCTGCGAAAACAGAAGTATTCTGTTCTGGTATCTTCTACCTCTAGGAGAAAACTTTTTAATTATATTTTGAAGTCACTATGAACGTAGGAAAATTCAGCACAGATAAAGAAGGGTGAGGATGTCACTGGAGGAGACAGACAGTGCTTGAGCTCACCAGCCCTTTGCTATGTCAATCCTTGTCTACCTTTGAACTATACCATCTTGACTTCTCTTCTTGTAACTGAATGTTGAGTTTCTCATCTTCAATTTCTTTTCTTTTTTTTTTGAGGCGGAGTCTCGCTCTGTCGCCCAGGCTGGGGTACAGTGGTGTGATCTTGGCTCACTGCAATCTTTGCCTTCTGGGTTCAAGCGATTCTCCTGCCTCAGCCTCCCAAGCTGTAACCCCAGCACTTTGGGAGGCCAAGGCGGGTGGATCATGAGGTCAATAAATCGAGACCATCCTGGCCAACATGGTGAAACCCCATCTCTACTAAAAATACAAAAATTAGCTGGTCATGGTGGCATGTGCCTGTAGTCCTATTTCCTTTTCTTTAAGCAGTAAAAACTTTATTGTTGTTAGCAATTCCTGCTTCAGTAAACAAGTTTACTGAGACCACATATGCCAAACCAAAAATCAGTCTCTCTCGATCACGCACAAACATACATTTTTTATTGTCAAATATTATTCACATATAAAATGTACGTGTATAGTTCAACAATTAGTTGAAGAAACATATACTGGTGCAACCACCATGTAGGTCACAAACTGGAAATTTTCTAGCATTGCAGCAACTGATCAGTGCAGTCCTTCCTACTCCCAACCCATCTACCCATTCAAGATCACTCTATCCCAACTTATACTAATCATTTCCTGCTTTTATTTTTAAAAGTATAGTTTTACCATATGTACTTTGTTTTCTAAAATTTATTTTTTTTAAGATGGAGTCTCACTCTGTCACCACACTGCAGTGCAGTGGCACGATCTTGGCTCACTGCAACCTCCGCCTCCCGAGTTCAAGCGATTCTCCTGCCTTAACCTCCTGAGTAGCTGAAACTACAGGTGTGCACCACCACATCCAGCTAATTTTTGTATTTTTAGTAGAGACAGGGTTTCACCACATTGGTCAAGCTGGTCTTGATCTCCTGACCTCGTGATCTGCCCACCTTGGCCTCCCAAAGTGCTGGGATTACAGGCGTGAGCCACCATGCCCAGCTGTTTTCTAAAATTTTTAATAAGATGCATCCATATTGTGTGCAAATTTAATTCATCCAAATTCATTGCTGTATTAGAGTCTACTTTATAAAAATACCACAAGTTGTCCTTTCTGCTGATATACCATGCGGGTTGTTTCCAGTTTGGGGCAATTTTATCAACACTACTGTGAACATGCTTGTACATGTATCTAGGGTATACCTTGGAGTGAAGCTTCTGAGTCATAGGGTAGGCATATCTTGAACATTACCATATAGTGTTAAACCATCTCCCAAAGTAGTTGTACCAATTTAAACTCTTATCCATTGTACATGTGAGTTCTTGCAGTTCCACATTCTGGCCAACTTTTGATATGGTGAGATCTCAAATTTTTTGCAATCAAATAGTTTAAAGAAAGGTAGCATTCTTACAACTTTTCTGTCAAAACAAAATTATTTATCAAAATCTCTTTGATGATCAATCTCTGCTACCATTTTCAACAAGTGGAGCTCCACATACCAAATGTCTAGATATTTAAAAGATGCCAAACTAATAAGCAGTGAAATTCAAAAGTCACCTATATGATGATGTTGTAAGAGTATCTCATAGTGATTTTAATTTGCATTTCTCTGATCACTGATGAGATCGCTAATGAGCCCCTTTCATGTCTAGTGGTCATTTAGATTTCCCCTTTTGGGAGAAGTGCCTGTTCAGGGTCTTTTGCCCATTTTTAGCATTCTCTATGTTTTTTCCATCATAGATGTTCTCTAAATGTTCTGAATACCACTCCTCTGTTGGTTATACAGTTGAAGATGTCTTCTCCAATACTTAGTCTATATTTTCACTTATTTTATGATGTATTTAGAAATTATTAATTTCAAGGTAAAAAGTAATGAAATGTGGCCTATGGTTGAACAGAAACAGTCTATAAAAGCAAATCTAGAGATGGCTCAGATACTGAGTTTATCAGTCAGGGACTTTAAAATAACTATAATAAATATGTTAAAGGATCTAGTTAGTAAAAATGGACAACAGACATAAAACAGGTGAGTAATATCCAAAGAGAGCTGGAAATGATAAAAAAATTAAAATGTAGGAATAATAAGTATAACAACAGACATGAGAATCATTCAGTGGTCTTAGTAGACTGGACATAACAGAAGAAAAAAAAGTTGGTGAGCTTGTAGACAAGTCAATTGAAATTATCCAAATTAACCTAAACAGTAGTGGAAGTGGGGAAAGAAGGTTAAAAAAACAGTCTGAGTTCTGTGAGACAAAAACAATAGTGGCCTAACATTGTACATGTCATTAGAGTTCCAGGAGGAAAAGAGAGAGAGTGGAACATGGGAAAAAATGGAAGAAATAATGGTTGAGAAATTTCTTTCTTTTTTTTTCTTTTTTTTTTTTTTTGAGACAGAGTCTTACTCTGTCACCCAGGCTGGAGTGCAGTGGTGTGGTCTCAGCTCACTGCAACCTCTGCCTCCTGGTTTCAAGCAATTCTCCTGCCTCAGCCTCCCAAGTAGCTGAGATTATAAGCATGTGCCACGACGCCCAGCTAATTCTTGCACTTTCAGTAGAGATGGGGTTTCACATATGGCCAGGCTGTTCTTGAACTCCTGACCTCAAGTGATCTGCCCCCTTCAGCCTCCCAAAGTGCTGGGATTACAGGCGTGAGCCACTGCACCTGGGCATATCAGGAGTTTTAGAATTGGAATAGACACAGAGAAGAGCAGTTATGGAAAGGCCAGGGTTGGATCAGTGGAGAGGGGGCATGACTCTGGCCAGCTTATAACGGAGCCATATATGGCAAGGAGATGGCCAAATGCCTCTTTGAGGCTGTAGGTCAAGAGAGCTCCTTGTTCTGTGCAGCCAGCTGAGGTGAGTCAAGGCCTTTTTCTTTCTTTATCCCTATTATTCCTGTTGCTCTAGTTTACAGTTCACAGCACATATAGTCCCAGAACATGTCCCTTTCCCCTCTTCCAATTATAGCATAGTGGAAAATGTGGGAACTCTCTTCAATTTTGCAGAATTTTCTCCCCCTTAGTTTCCAGTTTTGTTTCCAGTTTTTGCCCTTTTGTGTATCTTCTTGGGTAAGCTAATGCGAAAGTTGGAGAGGTCCCATCAGGCACATCTAGCCTGGTTTTCTTCACAACTTTTTATTATTTAAATTTTCATGTATACAGGGAAGTGGGAAGAATTTTACAGGGAACATCCATATACCCACCAAATAATTCTACCTAAAGTATTATTTTAACTTATTAACAATAAATTTTAACTTGTATACCTGCTTTATAATAAATTTTAGTTTAATTCAAGCAGATTCTCATCATGCATATTCTCAGGACTTATAAGCCTTAGATAGACTTTACAATATTAATTATAAAAAATTAACTAGAGAAACAAGAACTGGAGTATATGTCATTGCGCTACAAATGGTATGTCTGCATTATATTAATAAGTAGAGAGTTGAAGCAATCATTTTAATAACTTCTGTTTAAAAAATTTTTGTGATGGTTAGTTTAATAATTTTTTACAACTATCCACCTCGTTCCATAGATAAAAACTGGTCATAAGAGTTGAAAAGAGAAATAAAGTGATCCCAATATCAATTTAGGCCCATATTGTTTCATGTAAAAATTCATCTAAAAATCAACCAGCTGTAGTGGCTCACACCTGTAATCCCAGCACTTTGGGAGGCCAAGGCAAGAGGACTGCTTGAGCCCAAGAGTTTGAGACCAGTCCAGCCTGGGCAACATGGCGAAACCTTGTATCTAAAAAAAATACAAAAATTAGTCAGGCGTGGTGGCATGCACCTGTGATCCCAGCTTCTCAGGAGGCTGAGGTGGAAGGATTGATTGATCCCAGGAGGTCGAGGCTGCAGTGAGCTGTGATCATGCCACTGCACTCCAGCCTGGGTGACAGAGCAAGACCCCATCTCAAGAAAAAGAAAAAAAAAAGGTAAAATATAAATTAATCTTGAAATTCATGGAATCTCCTTTTGTAGATTTTTTTTTTTTTTTACAGACAGAGTCTCACCCTGTCGCCCAGGCTGGAGTGCAATGGCACAATCTCGGCTCTCTGCAACCTCTGCCTTCCAGGTTCAAGTGATTTTCCTGTCTCAGCCTCCCAAGTAACTGGGATTATAGGTGCACACCACCGTGCCTGGCTAATTTTTTTTTTTTTTAATTTTAGTAGATATGGGGTTTCACTGTGTTGCCCAGGCTGGTCTCAAACTCCTGAGCTCAGGCAATCCACCCGTCTCGGCCTCCCAAAGTGCTAGGATCATAGGCATGAACCGCACCTGGCTGATAATTTTTAAGGATACTATATAGTCACATTGTCTCGTGGCAGATGATGAAGACAACAATCAGAAGATTCTTCTTGGTTTGTGATTCATCATTTTCCAGTCCTTTCATGACCTGAGAGAAAACAACAGTAGCAGCAGCAAATGGACTTACTTCTTGCAAAGCCCAAGGATGGCCTCAAAGTTCTTTAAAAGGCCTGCTTAATTCCCAGCCTTCTTAAGAAGGGTATGTGTTAGCAAAACCTTGGCTGTAATGTTCCTAAACCTTACATTATTTCCCTTATAATAGCATTTGAAACATCCCAGCCAAAGGACCACAAAGCAATCTTACTTCTATATGACAACTCCCCGCATATTGTTGTTATTATTTTTTAATTGCATTTCCCTGGCATGCATTACAAAGAAGTTTTCCTACAAATCAAAACCAAAAGCTTGGACCAAGCCAAAATGAGTTTCAACTTGAATCACCACCCACCTGGGCCTGCCTCAGGCTGGCAGTCCAAAGGGAAAATACTGCCTAAGCATATTACCAGCCTCTGGATCTGTCCCCTTCTCAGGTGTAGAGAACCGAGATTAATCGGGAGAGGTGACAAGGCAAATTTGACTGGAGATGAATTCTGGGAGGCAGCAGCGTTTAGAGTAGCCCAGCCATTTGGCAAGGAGTAGCAGAAATGACTTTTGATTGGAACAGTTTGAGAAAGAACAAGGTTGCTCATGATTCCAAACTGTTGCCAGAGCTTGCTGAAGCCTTTTAGCTAGAAATGCTTTCAAGACAACACTTTTCCTACTGGAGAAGCTTAAGACCTGAAATCAAGCCAGATTTTGCTATGATGAAACTTGACAATATGTAAAATGTTAAAACATAAGACTTGGGTTCAAGAATTTACTTCAAACAAAAAGAAACCAGAATTGATCTGTTGTTGATTCTAGAGAGCCCTTTCAAATGTAGGTTCAGTCATTTTCCAAATTAATTTTCAGTAAAAGGAAGAGTAGTTTTACTAGACAATTATTGTTCTTTCCTTTTTCCCATCAACCAGATTTTGCCAGGTAAGTAAATGGTGTTAGTTGGCTGAGTCTTTCTAGCTTTAATTGTCTTTAACTCTCAAGCCTCTGGGATACTGCTCATTAAGAACAGATATTAATTATTCTCTACCCAAGGGCCTAGCAATGTGGTAGGTCTCCTAAAGTTGATGAAGAGGAAGTGTTGGTGTTGTACACCTTTCTGGGTTGACTCATGAACCCAGAAGCCTGGGAGACTATGTTGGCTGCTCTTGTGAGGTTTTATAGATGTGACTATTTGGAGAACTATGACAGAGTTTCCACCTGCCCCACTTAGTGGCTGGATAGATTGGGACAAGTTACTTAATCTCTAAGGCCCATTTCCTCATCTGCAAAATGGGGCTAATAGTAATGCCTATATCATAGAGCCATTTTTAGGATTACATGCTAAAAATAAAGAGAGCAAAGTAAATGCTAAACATATGTCAGCCATTTTTATCAGACGTGTGTGCGCACGTCTGTGTGTCTGTATATGACTCATGTAACTCCATTAAGACCTGTTTTTCTTTTGCCAGCAGGATTTCATTGCCAGCTTGAGTCAGGAAAATCATGTTTTTAAACTTCTCTCATGATTGTGAAAAGATCACAAAGGCCGGGCGCGGCGGCTCAAGCTTGTAATCCCAGCACTTTGGGAGGCCGAGACGGGCGGATCACGAGGTCAGGAGATCGAGACCATCCTGGCTAACAC
>NC_037677.1:22486687-22519807 GCF_003255815.1 Theropithecus gelada
AAAAAAAAAAAAAAAAGAAAAGATCACAAAAAAAGCAGCAGCGAACTGGCCAGGCACAATGGCTCACGTTTGTAATCCCAGCACAGTGGGAGGCCAAGGCAGGCAGATCACTTAAGGTCAGGAGTTGGAGACCAGCCTGGGCAACATGGTGAAACCCCGTCTCTACTAAAAATACAAAAATTAGCCGGGCGTGGTGGCGGGCACCTGTAGTACCAGTTACTCAGGAGGCTGCAGGAGAATTGCTTGAACCTGGGAGGCGGAGGTTGCAGTGAGCCAAGAACATATCACTGCACTCTAGCTTGGGTGACAGAGCAAGACTTCATCTCAAAAAAAAAAAAAAAAAAAAAAAGCAGCAGAGGAAGAATGAAATCCCTGGGAATTGTCACTCCCAATGTCTTTTTCAGATCCCATCACCACTTAAGGTGATTTTCTCAGACCATGCACCTTTGGGAGGCCTCTTTGGAGCAGGCTTTGTGTGTTTTTCTAACGTTCCTCATCAAATATACAGAGCTTTGCTTTGAGAACACATATCATAAATCCACAAAAAGAAATCCATCAAAAACCAAATTATGGATGTAAAAATTATTATAGACACTTCACTAATGCATGGCTACTTACACAGTATTTATATTTATGAAGAGATCCTTGAAATAACCCAAAATGTTGACTCAAATAGGCACAACTTGAGCATGTTTTTAATCTCATTGGTGTCCATATGACACCGAGCTACAATTTCATTTCAAATAAATTAGCAATAAATGAAATTACAAAATGTGGTTTCTGTCCCCAAGTGGTGGTTTTTATTGCTTTCACAATTTTGCCAAGTACATTTTCAAGATAGAGACCTGTATACCCAGTGACAGTAAACAAGATAATTGGATATTAAGAAATTAGCTTCAGTGAAGGAGATCCAGATTCTTGGAAATTTTAATTTTCACTTTTTCTGCTTTCTTTTTTTCTGTAAGAAGAATGTAATTAGTTTGTTGCTTCTATCTCCAGAAAAACATGAAAAGAGTCTTCATTTCACTGCCATTTGGAAGATGATGTAATGCACACTTTGGATTCTGATCCTTGTGCAGACATTCAGAGCCACAGGGGAACCCAGGTCACAAGCTTTCAAATTCACAATATGCCCGCTGACATCATAGGCAATTATTTTATTGTTCCTTTGGCCAAATAATAGGAGAAATTTCAGACATTCAATATGACTTTACTAAATATTAACAACATCTTTGAGTATTTATAGCTCATTATATTCTGGTATCACCCGTGGTGCTGAAAGAGAAGGGTTTTTTTTTTCCTAGTTTACATAAATTCTTGATTTTCATCTTCTGAGACCTTACGTTGGACACAGCTATCTCATAATGTCATAGTTACCTTAATTTTATACACAGACAATGGCGTGAAACTAAAAGGTCCAGTCACTCTAATGGTCCAGCCACTCTAATGAATTTATTTCTACGTAAATCCCCCAAATCTAATATTAATGTTTTGATTTTGCTGTAATGTAGATACTTCAGGGAGATAATAAAACCAAGAACACTTGACTTCAATCGTGTAGTCAAAGAAACCTCATTAATTTCTTAAAGCTGGAAATGCTCCAAAGTATTTTAGACAAGTTTTACCAGGAGATTTCTATAAACATGAATACATTTCCTGATTATGCTCTACAGCACAAAGCTACTGTCTTAAAATATTTACAGAACACTAAAACTTTTAAAATTAAGAGACAAACCTTACCAACTGTTTGTTAATTGAGGATATTTAAAACAACAACAAAAATCTGCAATTTACTACCCAGCATCATTTCACCTCAAACATCAACATGTAAAAACACTAAATCCTTGATCCCCTCCTGCCAACACAAACCTTTTCACTGATGTCATCCAACTAAATAAATGGCACCCACCATTTATCAAAAAATATTTGCTCAAGACAAAGCCTTAGAAGTCAGCCCTCTCCTTTATTTCTCCCATATCCAACATCCAATTTAAGAGCAAATGCCTTTGGCTCTGCCTCCTCCAATTCTCTCCAATCCAACCACTTCACACCTTGATCTGCTAACACTTGTAGTCTAAACCACTGATCTTTCTAGCCTGATTTACAGCAGTAGGTTCCTAACTGATCCCCTACTTCTGCTCTTGCACCTGATATTTAGTCTATATTCCATACACCTGTCAGAGTAATTTTTCAAAATATAGATTAGATTATTTCACCGCCCAGCTCAAAATTCCCCTATGTCTTCTTTCACATTAGAATAAACCTGAGTTCTTTCCATGCCTTCCAGGGTCCTAAATGACCTGGCCCTTGTCTACCTCTCCAACCTAATGCTACATCATTCTTTCCCTCACTCATTCTGCACTACCCAAACTTACCTCCCTCCTCTTCCCAGGGCAATCCAAGCATCCACTCACTCTAGGACTTGTCTATGCGGTCCACCTAGCTGAATGCACTTGGGATATGCTCTTAGCTCATTCTCTCTCTTCATTCATACCTCTCCTCATGTTACCCAGTCAGTCTACCTTCCCACCTAAAAGAGCGTGTTTTGTCGTTCTCCAACCTAGTGGTTCTCAATGCTGGCTGTACATTAGAACCACCCAAAGTGCTTAAAAATCCACATTCCCAAGCTGTTCTCCAAACCAACTGGAATAGAATCCCTCCAAGTAGAACAGGATGTTTTAAAGCTCTCAGGTGTTTACAGTGTTGGGCCCCAGTTGAGTACCACTGCTTGAGCTCCTGGTTCTATTTCATGTCTCTTCATAGCACTTACTACTATTGGCACGGCATTATATATCTGCCTTTTTCTGTATTCTAGAATTTGCTCTTGTGCTTTGAGCTAAGTCATATGCTGGGAACATAAGCAGCCTCCCTCCAGCCTCAGCCCCACCAACCCCTCGCCGAGGGCCTGGGCTCCCCCATCCAGCAATAGAAGGGTCCCTGGACTATATGCCTAGGCACTATTGTATTTTTGGCTTGGTGTGTATGCTTTTCATTGAGTAAAATTTCTGTTCTTTTGATAATTCAAGTAACTGTTTCACTTACTGTAGCTTTGTAAACAGAAATGTAAGAAAAAAATTCCATTGACTGTGTTCTGGTTGAAGATTTCATTACCAAGGTGTTAAGATCTGCCTTTTCCCTGTCGTTTTGAAGAAGTATTTGACTCCTCCTCCTCCTCCCCTAATGGCTTGTAGGTTTTCCCATGTCATAATAAAGCTACATTTTATTCTGGAGGAAAAAAAAGAATTTGCTCCAAATGTTTAGAGACGTTCTATGTTTTGTTCGCTGTCAACTCCTTAGGACCTAAAACCGTTCTTGCAAATTTCATGTTTCTTATGTCCTTCCTCTAATGAAATTAATTTCATAATTTCTTGAGGAGAAGACAAGAGAAAATGGATATAATCCTTCTGAGGGCATGAAGATGTCAGGATAGCACATCTTTCCCCATCTCAAAAGGGAAACAGTGGTTTCCTTAATCTTTTGAACAAAGAAACTTCCTATTTCACCTCTAAGAGCAGAAAGTGGGACAGATGACAAGCTGTTTGTGAAAGGTGTGAATATCTTCATGTCAACAGGAAACCCAGGGCCCCTGTGTAACTCTGAAAAGAAGAAAGGTGTCTTCTACTCCTGATTAAGTCAGGTTCATCCTAAATAGAGGAGCCGGGCGTTTCTTGGTGACTGGATAATCTTCTTTTTCTCTAGGTGCCATCCTGGGGAAATGGATTATTAAATAATATATCTCTTCTCAATACCTAAGACACTTAAAGGAGAGTTAAGTCAATTTACCTCACAAACGGGAAAATCAGGCCAGAGAGTTCTTTTCAACACATTATACAAGTTTCTGAAAATAGCATTACAAAGGCTACAACCTCACTTTAAATTTCAAATAGCGTAGGATCAAAATGTAGACATCTCCTAATTCTACATTATCCATTTCACTCCTCAAGGGCAAATACTATTTGCAGTTTGGGGTGAAACCTTCTAGACATGTTTCTATGTATACATGCATACACACACACACACACACACACGCGCCAAATGATTTCCTCCACTCTGTGATGCCATCAAATGTAAAGCCCAGGAGTGAATTGGTGCCACTCCTCAAGGCTACTGTCCCCTCCCATTGCGTCCTCCCGCATTGCGCCCCAAGTGTAGGCACAGCCCAATCCCTTTCTCCACAGCAAGATTGATCAAGTAAGTGATGGTTTGCATAGTGATACCGACATTTTTGAGGGATAACTGACAGGAATTACATCACATAACAGGCCAGAAAGTGAAACTGGATTATTGCTCTGGAATTGGACAGCCTAGGTTTGTATCCCAGCTTTTCTACTCACTAATGGCCTGCCTTTGAGAAAATTACCGAGGTATCTCAATTTTCTTATTTGTGAAATGAAGATAATAATAGTACCTGCTGTACAGGGTTGTTCACAGAATTCTGTTACATACATGAGAAGAGCTTATAGCCATGCTGGGCAAGAATGAGTGCTTGGCAAATGTTAAATTTGTTTTACTCTTCCAAAAATCCATGCATTATACTCTAAGGCTGGAGTCAGCAAACATTTTCAGTAAAGGGTCACAGTTAATATTTTAGGCTTTCAGAGCCATATGGTCTCTGTCAAACTCTTCAACTCTGCACAGGGGAAAACAGCCCTAGACAATACGTAAGTGCATGGGTCTGGCATGTTCCAATAAAGCTTTATTTATGGACACTAACATTTGAATTTCATATAATGTTCACAAGTCATGAAATATTCTTTTTCAAAAATTTCTCAACCATTTTATGTAAAAACCATTCTTCACTCCTAGGCTGTGCAAAAACAGGCAGTGGGCTGGATTTAGCCCTTAGGCTGTAGTTCACCCACAAATCCCCCCACGACCCTGACAGTTGTCCCCACCTGGCCACTTCTGCACCCTCTTCTCCAGGTCCCCATCTCCCTGTTTTTGCTCATCTTTCCTCTATAGGAAAAAGCAAAACTCAGTAACCAGCTTTAAGAAGAGCCCTTTCCCATTAGGACACAGGGAGCATGGTCCCTCTGTCTCAGGCTCTATACTCCAGGTTGAACTCTGCCCTCACCTTTGCAAACCAGAGGGACCAGGAAAAATGGTCACATGTGTTGTAGGAGGAAGCTCACTTTCTGTTGGAAACATACATTTTGGCTGCATAGCAGTTAACTGCTTTAGTCTACCAACTTCTTTAACTTGTCCCTTGGTAATTGATATGGTCTGGATGTGTGTCCCTGTCCAAATACCGTGTTTAACTGTAATCCCCAGTATTGGAGGTGGGGCCTGGTGGGAGATGATGGGATCATGGGGGGTGGATTTCTCGTGAATGGCTTGGCATCATCCTCTTGGTGCTGCCTTGCCACAGTGAGTGACTTCTTGCAAGATCTGACTGTTTAAAAGGATGGCACCTCTCTCTCTCTCTCTCTTTCTCTCTCTCTCTCTCTTGCACCTGTTCCCACCGTGTGAGATGCCTGCTCCCCCTTCACCTTCTACCACAATTGTAAGCTTTATGAGGACTCCCCAGAAGCATATGCTGTGTTATGCTTCCTGTACAGCCTGTGGAACCATAGGCCAATTAAACCTCTTTTCTTTATCAATTATCCAGTCTCAGGTATTTTTTTATAGTGATGCACAAACCAGCCTAATACAGTAATGAATATCTATATTACATAGTTTCCAGGTTCCAGGTTTGCACTATTACAAAGAATGCTGAAAGAACTCTATGAGAGGGGAACAATTCACTCCCATTTGACAGATGAAGGAATCTCCGGAGGCACAGAAATTTTGAAGTAATTTGGCTAATCTCACACATGGTTATGATGGAAGCTGCTATGATCCCACTTCCTGGATACAACTGACTGACCTCCAAGAGTGGTCCCCTGAGCCAAGATGTTGTTACTGTAGTAATTCATTTCCTTGCACCAGTTGACTGGTCTATAAGCAGGCACATGGCCCATGCTAAGCCAATCAGTGTCCTTTCCCTAGAATTTTAGAACTGGACTTGTGAAACTCTTACGATTCACACTTGGGTCTACTAGCAGACTTTCGGAGAAAAACTCACCTGTTTTCAAAAAGAAGGAAGCCAAGACAGGCAGAAAAAAAAAAAACGAAAACAGATAAACCATAAGAATCTTGTGGGCAAACAAGGCTTGGTTCCAGGTGTCCTTGAGGCCCAGCTATCCCCCACATCTTCCAGAAGCTAAGTTATTTTATAAGAGTCCACAATATATATTTATATATTAATTATATAATATATAAATACATATATATTAATATATATTAATACAATATATATTAATACAATAAATTACTGATATGGTTTGGCTCTGTGTCCCCACCCAAATCTCACCTTGAATTGTAATCTCCATAATCCCCAAGTGTCAAGGGCGGCACCAGGTGGAGGTAATTGGATCATGGGGGTGCCTTCCCCCACACTGCTCTCATGATAATGGGTGAGTCTCATGAGATCTGATGGTTTTATAATTGTCTAGCATTTCCCCTGCTTACACTCACTCAGTCCTGCCACCCTGCAAAGGTGATGCCTGCTTCTCCTTTGCCTTCTGCCATGATTGTAAGTTTGCTGAGGCCTCCCCAACAATGAGGAACTGTGAGTCAACTAAAATGCTTTCCTTTATAAATTACCCAGTCTTGGGCAGTTCTTTACAGCAGCATGAGAACGGACTAATAGAATTATTATTATTATTATTATTTTTTTTTTTTTTTTTTGAGACAGAGTCTCGCTCTGTCACCCAGGCTGGAGTGCAGTGGTGTGATCTCGGCTCACTGCAAGCTCTGCCTCCTGGGTTCATGCCATTCTCCTGCCTCAGCCTCCCGGGTAAATGGGACTACAGGCGCCTGCTACCACGCCGGGCTAATTTTTTGTATTTTTTAGTAGAGACAGGGTTTCACCGTCTTAGCCAGGATGATCTGGATCTCCTGACCTCATGATCTGCCCGCCTCGGCCTCCCAGAACTACTTTTTAAAGTGATTTTATTAAAAAAGACTTTCCTTCACTTTACCCAAGAGAATTCTAATTAAATAAATTAATCAGCTGATGGTACTGTAAACATAAGAAGACAGCCATCAGGAAAAGGACTACTTCTCTGAAAGCCACTGAAAGTTTAATACGTTTGTAAACAAAATAAATTCCTAAGCCCTCAACTGACTAAATGGATCCTTTCTTGGCCAAGGGGACCCCAGAAAAATCTGAAAAACTGAGTTCATGACATGAAAGGAAGTTGGACACACTTTATTATACTCCCTCCCTTTTGGAGTTTAGACGCAACTGACCAACATTACAATAAATTTTAAAATAAATTAACAAAATAAAAGTGATAACTTTTAATAAAAATAATAAAATTAAATTAATAAAATAAAATTTAATTCATTAAAATAAATGTAAAATTAAATAAAATTCAAATAGAGATCACAAGACTGAAAAAACAGACTCTTTGTAGCAATAAGCTACCAAATTCCAACCTGACTCTGGTATAGGATTGCAGGACACATAGCAGATCCCGAGAGAAATCAAAATATTTTAACCCAAAATATATTTATTTGACATATTATGAAATTTCCCCCACAAAGCTGTCTTTTGTGGGGGAAATTTGCATCTGTAGAGAATCTCCATTAATGCAGACAGGCCTTCCCTTTCCAGGCCTTTCCTGAATCTAGGAGAGATTAACCAAGTATCTGGTACCTCTAAAGATATGAAAAAAGACGTTTATCATCTATTCTCTCTGAAGCCTGCTACCTGTGAGACTTCAACTACTTAACAAGAACTTTGGTTTCCATAGGCCTCCTTATCTTAACTCAAACATTTTTTTCCTACTGATTTCAAGTCTTTAGACAGTGCTTAACTCTTTCAACCAATTGCCAACCAGAAAAATCTCTGAATCCACCTATGACCTGTAATCCTCCCCACCCTCACCCCTCATCTCACTGCCCTCTTCAAGATATCCCCCCTCTTTGGGCTGAGCAAATGTTTACCCTCCATGTATTAATTTAGTATTTTACCTGCAATTCCCATCTCCCTAAAATGTATAAAACCAAACTATAACCCAACTGCCTAGGGCACTCTCTCTCAGACGCTCTCAAGACTATTCCCTGGGCCACGGCCACTCATATTGGCTTAGAATAAACCTCTTTAAAATACTCTACAGATTGGAAGGCCGAGGCGGGCGGATCACAAGGTCAGGAGATCGAGACCATGGTGAAACCCCGTCTCTACTAAAAATAGAAAAAAAAAATTAGCCGGGCGCAGTGGCGGGCGCCTGTAGTCCCAGCTACTCGGGAGGCTGAGGCCGGAGAATGGCGTGAACCCGGGAGGCGGAGCTTGCAGTGAGCCGAGATTGCGCCACTGCACTCCAGCCTGGACGACAGAGCGAGACTCCGTCTCAAAAAAAAAAAAAATACTCTACAGAGTTTGAGGTTTCTTTCCATCAACAAGTTATAGACTCAACACAAGTATTTCTACTGAACAGCCAAAAGAAAGTACATTTAGCAAACTAAGAGGCATACTCTGTTAGCCATGGCATAAAAATAGACAAAAATAAAGCCACCAGTGTTGCAGAATTTTCTTTGCTAAAAATAAAGAGGGAAAAATATAGAGAAGTAAAGTAGGAATAACAGATCCCCATCACCAAGAATAAACCATTTAAGCTCTTTTCTGTAACCTCCAAAGTTTTATGTAAAATAAAAGAGGTAGCCCAGATAACTGACTAGCTCCCTACTATCTGTAAAATTCTTTAGCTCTGATGTTAAAAAATGTCAACAGTTATTCACAAAATTTTTAAAGTCCTAGAAGTATGACAAAGATTATTTTCATACTAAACACAGCTGCCAGAACTGGAGATCTTACAACTGACTTAGCTGCAACAATATAATTGGACTAAACACTTCAGAATACTTTTATTGGTTAATTAGTTTGTGTTGATGATAAATTATTACCAGCTCTTAGAAGTGAACTGTGAAGTCTAAGATATAGCCTATGCTTTTTAAATACTAAAAATATACAAAACTGTAATGTGACGATTCAAGAAAGCAAAATCAAATTGCTGTCATTTATTTCTGTATGGCTTTTAATTTAAAATTGCTACTCAGCTCAAGATCCAACTCATATTTATTTTTGTTTTAAAATGCAGTTCATTTCACACCAATAATTCACTTTATTACGAATAGTTTCTTTACTGTGATTCAGTACTATATATACACACACACACACACACACACACACATGCACACACACACATATATAAAATTAGGGTAATGATTACAAAACATTTTTGACAAGTACAGAAAATAGTAATGTTTTCCAGCTGCTACATGGTATGTCACCAAAAGAACCACTGGCCCCACAGAATAAGGCAACACCTATGCAAGTACGTGACAGAAATCTAAATGTCTAATGAATTAATTTTGATCACTGACTTATAGATTTTTGTAAATGTTCCCATGTGTTGTTTAAATTGCCCATTATCCAAGTTAGTGCCTGAATGTTGTCACTTTCAGAGCTTCACTCTGGAGAGTTTTGAAAATTGTAATGATTTCAGTGTATTTGTGTGCAATGTACTGTCACTGGGGAAAACATAAAACTACTGCCTTGCCTGATAAACTCTTTCTAGATATCTAATTTTTGAAATTAAATTGAGAGTTCTAAGTCTCTTTCTTTTATTAGCTCTAGTGGTGCCGTGGCAAGGTATTTTGTTGCTTTGGCAGACGTGTGTGCTAAAGAGTCAAAACGAAAAAATATATCTAAAGACCTCAAATTCAGACTACACACTGCTGAAAGGAAATGCAGAATGCTTCACAACTTGAATCTTCAAGCTCGGAAAGCACTGCAGATTGTCCATATTCCAGGAGGCTGCCATAGCATAAGCCATCTGTCCCCACCCATTCCAGCCTTCCCAGGGATTGTGCTGGGAGGAGAGAGCTCAGCCAGGACAAAGCACAAAAACCTCAGAAACTCTTTCTAGATGAATCCATTTCACTGGCCTGGCATAACAGTAAAGATCAGAAAGCCTTCCTATAACTAAAACAATTGTTCTAAATATTATAAATATGAATATAGTTATTTTGCTGTTTAGAAAACAATACTTATAATTTATTGACTCCCTGCAAAGTACCAGCACTACCTAAGCTCCTCAGAGGCAAGTACTCTACTATCCCATTTAACTTGTCCAAGGTTACACACCTAACACACTGTTGACCCGGGATGTGAACACAGGTACCTGACTATACAGCCTGTGCCCCTGACAGTGCACAATGCTACTCCTGAAATGACCGAATGTAAAGGGCTTGATTTATTGGTACAAATGATACAAGCCTAACTTCCTGTGTTCTTGTCCTAGGCTACATTATCAGGATATAACTAAGCAGCCTTTTTGGCCTGAGATTCTTTTAGTTCTATTAAAGTTTACACACCCTCCAATTCTTATTTTACATGCAAATGCCACACAATGAAAATTTTAAGAAAAAATAGGGCTTATGTCATATAGCTGTCCCTTTTACAGTATCAGCAAAACAGGCATCAAAGAATCTGCTCCGCTCTCCCCTGACCAAACCCTCAAGTCAAGGATGGGAAACAGGGGCTCAAGAGCCATGAGTTTTGTATGCCCATGTTTATAACAGCATTAGTCGCAACAGCTAAAACATGGAAGCAACTCAAGTGTCCGTCAATGTTTGAGGGGTATGCAAAATGTGGTATATACACACAATAGAATATCATTCAGTCTTTATAAGAAGGAAATTCTCACATAGGCTAACACACGGATGAAACTTGAGGTTATCATGCCAACTGAAATAAGCCAATCACAGAAAGACAAATACTGTATTATTCCACTTGTCTGAGGCATTTATTTAGAGTAGTCAAAATCATAGAGATAGACAGGAGAATGATGCTTAGATGGGGGCTGGGGACAGGAAGGAATAGGGAGTGGCTTAAGAGATACAGAGTTTCCGTTTTGCAAGATGAGTGGTCTGGAGATGGATGGTGGTGATGGTTGCACAACCTTACACCACTGGACAGTACATTTAGAAGTGATTAAGATTGTGAATTTTATGTGTATTTTACCACCATTTTTTAATTGGGAAAAAAATTAGAAAGAAAAGAGGAGCCCTGGCACAAAGTTGTGATCTATAATGATTAGCTAGATGGATTGATCCCTTCCTCCTGCCCCACAGACCTCCCCATTTTGTCAGTAGCAGGTAGCTGAGGCATCTGCTTCAGGTTGGAGAAAAGTGTGGGTTTTTAAGCTGGAGAGGCAGGGCAGGGCCTTTGTGAATGGCATTGTCGAAGCAGTCCAAGGAGCGACCCCTAAGGATTTCCTCATCCAGTAAAACGTCTGGTTCCTCCTCCACATCCTTGGAGACAGACCTCACACAAATACCCAAGTCAACAATGACCACACAGATGAGGAAAGCCAATCTCATAAAAGAGACATACTCAACTTAATCAACAGAGGTTACTCCCTAGGGAAAAAGGTTAATAGAGCAAACAAAATGAGCCTTTAATAAAAGTAAAATTAATATCCTCAGGAGGATATCATAACTATAAAAATACAGCGATAAAACAATTTGAGATCCTAGAAATATAAAAATACCACTCACTATTAAAGTGAAACTCAATACCTGGGTTGAATGATAGAATAGACATGACTGAAGAGCATGTTCACAAAGCTGAAAGATCGAACTGATTACCTTGCCCTAAATGCAGTGCAATGGAATGAATGGGTGGTAAATACAAAATAAAAACTAAGACTTCAGGGAGAGTTCCAGAAGGTCTTGCACGCATCTAACTAGAGTTCCAGGAGAGAACAGAAAGTATTGAAAAAAATAATAAAAGTAATGATAGAAGGATATTCCCAAGAATGTCAAAAGACATGAGTCTTCAGATTGAAAGGGATACTGAAATGTTTTTTTTTTTTCCAACCCTGCTCCTTCTGTAAAGACTACTAAAAATTGATGCAGATGAAAACAACCATAGATATGTTCTTGTGAAATATTAAGGCGTAAGGACAATATCTTCAAAGCCTTCAAAGAAGGAAAATAGTTATCTGCAAAAGAGGAGGAATCAGATTGATACTAGATTTTACCATCACAATGGTGGATGCAAAAAGACATTTGAACAAATTTTCAAAGTAGCAACTGAAAATAAATTTAAATTGAATTTAAATTTGAATGTGAACAACTCAAATATCCACCGTAACAGAATGATTAGATGAGCTATGCTATATCCTCATTGTGGGACATTTTTTGTGATATTATGCAGCAGTTAAATATGACATCTCTGAAATACACTGTTAGTGAAAAAGCAAGCTTCAGAAATACAATATGCCAGACATGGTTCAAGTCATCTCTAAGATACATTGTTAGTGAAAAAACAAGCTATAGAAATATTTATATATATCAGTCATGGTTCAACTAAAGAAACAAAATCAGTAGGAAATACATATTAAGAGATTTATTGCAAGGAATATGTGTATGCGGTTGTCAGGCTGGCTAGGCAGTCTGAGAACCACAGGGCAGGCCATCAGGGAGAGAAATCTGGAACTTTCAGGCACAAACTGATACTGCTATCCACAGGCAGAATTCCTTTTTCTTCAGGGAAGACTCAGCTCTGCTCTTAAGAACTTTCAAATGACTGAATCAGGCCCATCCAGATTATCTAGGACAATCTCCCTTACTCAGAATCAACAGAATATGGATTTTAATCACATCTACAAAAATGCCTTTACAGCAACACACCTAGGTTAGTGTTGATTGAATAAGTGGAAACTGTACCTTAGCCAAGTAGACACATAAAACTGACAATCACAATCAGATATCTATACACACACACACACACACACATCATGATCCAGATGCAGTGTGTGTGCGTGTGTGTGTGTGTCTGTGTGTGTGTCTGTGTGTGTAGACAGAGTTTGGGAAAGATTCACATGAAATAGCTAACAATGGTTACTATTCAGGAACAGAGTGAAAACTGGAAAGGAAAGTTCAGGAACACTGTGAAAATGGAAAAGAGAAGTGGTCTAGGGCAAAGAGGAGACTCATTTTCTGCTCTTTATAGTTCCAATTTTTAAACCTTTTAACCACTAGATCATATAATGAATTGTGCATTTGTGTGTGTATGTGTATTTTTTTAAGAGACAGGTTCTCACCCAGGTTGGAGTACAGTGTCACAATCATAGCTTACTACAGCCTCTAACTCCTGGGCTCAGGCAATCCTCCAGCCTCAGCCTCCCAAGTACCTAGGACTACGGACATACACCACCATCCCCAGTTAAACCTTTTAATTTTTTTTTAGCAGAGACAGGGTCTTGCTATGTTGCCCAGGCTGGTCTGTAACTGCTGGCCTCAGGTGATCCTCCAGCCTCGACTTCCCAAAATACTTGGATTATAGGCATAAGCCACTGTGCCCAACACTATATTTTTAGCATCTATAAAAATGTATGTCTACCTCTTGCCAACAAGTGGTTTATAATGAGATTAAAAACATTAGTAACATGCCTGTAAGTCATCTACAATGAGATAAAAACATTAGTAATATGTCTGTAGGTAAAGAATGAATATAATCCACCAATTTCAATGCCAACTGATTTTTTTTACAGAGCTATCATTTTATTTATATAGATATCCTTTTCAGTGTTAGTAAAGACACCTAAAGTTCAGTTTAAAAATGAAATAAAAAAATATAAATAAGAAGAATCTTTTTTTTTCCAGTAAGCCAGGAACCTAGTTGTACCTCTAATGAGTGAGATATATTATCTCTCTTAGGTCGCAGGGGACCTGTTTTTTAGCATTCCAATCTAACAGACTTCGAGTGCCCTCCCTAAGCACCTAGCTATAGACAAAGTGAATTAAACAATATGAGAAATCCAACTCATTAGGATCCAACATGCTATACTCAGAACTACAGAGTCTCACCTCATCAGACTCGAGAATTCACCATAACACAGACGCAGAACAAAGGTCATTGTTTCACAACAGAAGATGGCTCTATCTTTTGCATTCTGAATGTACACAGTATAATCTCCTTTGATGTTTCTGGTTAATTTACAAGGTCAGGGTTTTCCAAAGGTTACATTCTAGATTTATATGGGTGTCCTGGGATTCGGCTGCTCAATATACTTCAACTGGTTTCTTACCAGGTTGCATCCAAATGCTTCTCCAAGTGTACCCTCTCTGCTTAGACTGTAAAAACAAAAGCAAGGCAGGAGGGGGCTAAGAAAAGCAGTAGAAATTAATCAGGGCATAGATAGAAACATCAAATTAGAGCTCATTCAGAGCTCCATTTATTTCTCTTTCATATTTATTAATTTTTTTTTTTTTTTTTTTTTTTTTTTTTTTTGAGACAGAGTCTCGCTCTGTCACCCAGGCTGGAGTACAAAGGCATGATCCTGGCTCACTCCTATCTCTGCCTCCCAGGTTCATGCGATTCTCTTGCCTCAGCCTCCTGAGTAGCTGGGATTACAGGCGCCTGCCACTACGTGCGGCTAATGTTTGTATTTTTAGTAGAGACGGGGTTTCACCATGTTGGCCAGGCTGGTCTTAAACACCTGACCTCAGGTGATCCGCCCGCCTCAGCCTCCCATAGTGCTGGGATTACAGGCATGAGCCACCACATGCGGCCTATTTCTCTTTTTTAAATTTTTGTTTTCATTTTAGACTCAGAACGTAAGTGAGCTGGTTTGTTAGAAGGGTATATCACACAATGCTGAGGTTTAGGCTTCTATTGATCCCATCACCTAGATAGTACACATAGTACCCAATAGGAAGTTTTTTAGCCCTTGCCCCCTCCCTCTCTCCTTTTGGAGCCCCCAGTGTCTACTGTTCCCATCTTTATGTCTGTGCGGACCCAAGATTCAGCTCAGTTCCCACTTATAAGTGAGAATTAGTGATATTTGGTTTTGTTTCCACATTAATTAGCCTAGGATAATGGCCTCCAGCTGCATCCACGTTGCTGCAAAGGACATGATTTCATTCTTTTTATGGCTGTGTAGTACTCCATGGTGGATATGTACCACATTTTCTTTATTCAATCCACTGTTGATGGGCACCTAGGTTGATTCCGTGTCTTTGCTACTGTGAATAGTGCTGCAATTAGTATATGAGTACATGTGTATTTTTTACAAAATGACTTATTTTCCTTTAGGTGTATACCCAGTAATGTGATTGCAGCATTGAATGGTAGTTCTATTTTTAGTTTTTTGAGAAATCTCCAAACTGCTTTCCACAGGTGTTTAACTAATTTGCATTTCAACTAAGAGTGTGTAAGTATTCCCTTTTCTCTGCATCCTCATTAACATCTGTTATCTTTTGACTTTTTACTAATAGCCATTCTGAAGTGTGTGAGATGGTATCTCATTGTGGTTTTGATTTGCATCTCTTTGATGATCAGTGATGTTGTGTATTTTTTCATGTGTCTGATGAATACCATCAAATTTAATATCTTTAGCCCTTCCAATGAATAAATCTCCCCTACCCAACAGAAAGAATAATTAGTCTTTCATATAACTAGGCTGGTTGAAACTAGCCATTTTTAACAACTTTTTTTTCATGTGTTACCTACTGAAATACAGTTCAGTGCGTATTGTTTGGGGTTAATACCAGGAGTCTAGAGATGACTAAAGAAACCATCTTCATTTTTCCGTACTCTAAGAAAGACCTCCATGCTTCCTTCATACTAATTTGCTTGCACCCAATCATTCTTTTGCTTTTGGAGACTGAAAACTTTTCAGTGGATTGTTTTTCCCATCTCCATACTCTTGCCACTGAGTAAAGGGAATGAAGAAATGTCAACAACTGGTAACAACGCACCCCTTTACCACAGATGTTCTATTTCACTCCCAATTAGAGTTGCTATGGTTTGACTTTTTGTCCCCTCCCAAACTCCTGTTGAAATTCAATAGCCATTGTAGCAGTATTAAGAGATGGGAACTTTAAGAGGTGATTAGGCCATGAGGGCTCTGCCCTCAAGCACAAATTAATGCCATTATGGTGGGATTGAGTTATTTATAAAAGGATGAAGTCAGCCCCTTTTTGCCTTTCTTTCTCTTACTTTTTCATTGCCTTTCCACCATGGGTGCAGAAAGAAGGCCCTTGCAAGATGATGGCCCCTTAATCTTGGACTTCCCAGCCTCCAGACCCATGAACCAACACATTGCTGTTCATTATAATTACCCTGTCTGTGATAGTCCGTTATAACATCACAAAATGAGTTAAGACAGGAGTAAATTACAATTCAATTCTGACACAAACAATCCAGAGTTAGAATAAAACTCAACACGTTTTAAAATTCAGTCACAAGTGGGGTCTGCAGTCACTCACATTTCTGACCAACTGGCTACAAATTCAGAGTTTTCACAATCTTCTCAGGTTTGACAACTTACTGGAATGACTCAAAGAACTCAAGAAAGTGCTATACTTATTATTACAGTTTTATTTTAAAGGATACACATATGGCAAGGTCTGGGAGAGTCCAGGACATGAGCTTCCATGCCCTATCCCCGTAGAGTCAGGTTATGTCACCCTCCCAGCACATTGATGTGTTCACCAACCAGGAAGCTCCCCCAAGCCTCAGTGACCAGAGTTTTTATTGGAGTTTCATTACTTAGGCATGATTGATTAAACCAGTAATCACTTAACTGAACTCAATCTCCAAACTCCTTCCCCTCCCTAGAGATAACGTGGTTCAAAGTTTGAGCCCTCTAATCATATTCCTGGTCTTTTTGGAGGCCAGTTCCCATCCTGAAGCTATCTAAGGGCCCACCATGAATCATCTAATTAGTATAAAAAAACCACTCCATCACTCAGAAAATTCCAAGGGTTTTGAAGCTCTTTTCAGGGAACCATGGGCAAAGACTATACATGTTCTTTTTTTTTTTTAAGAGACATAGTCTTGTTCTGTTGCCCAGACTGGAGTGCAGTAGCACAATCATAGCCCACTGCAGCCTCAAACTCATAGGCTCAACTTAATACATTAGTTAAAAATTAAAAATGAAAAAGTCACAGTGAAACATCAGAGTATTCAGAACAGAGAAGAATTTTAAAAGCCCTCATTCTTAAAATGATGGATTACCAGGAGTCCTAGGTAGAGCAATAAGAGAAAGAAAGGGCATCCAAATTGGAAAGGAGGAAGTCAAATTATATTTGTATGCAGATGATATTATCTTATATTTGGAAAAACCTAAAGACTACCAAAAAAACTATTAGAACTGATAAATAAATTCAGTAAAGTTGCAGGATAAAAAATCAACATACAAAAATTAATGGCTTTTTTTTTTCTTTGAGATGGACTGTTGCTCTTGTCACCCAGGCTGGAGTGCAATGGCACGATCTCGGCTCACTGCAACCTCCACCTCCGAGGCTCAAGTGATTCTCCTGCCTCAGCCTCCCGAGTAGCTGGGATTACATGTGCCTGCCACCACGCCCAGCTAATTTTTGTATTTTTAGTAGAGAGGGGGTTTCACCACATTGGCCAGGCTGTTCTCCAACTCCTGACCTCAGGTGATCCACCTGCTTCAGACTCCCGAAGTGCTGGGATTACAGGCAAGAGCCACCACGCCCAGCCAAACAACAATCTGAAAAAAATTTTTTAAGTAATCTTATTTATAATAGATAAAATAAAATGCCAAGAATTAACCAAAAAAGTGAAAGATCTCTACAATGAAAACTATAAAACATTAATGAGAAAAATTGAAGAGGACACAAAAAATGGAAAGATAATCCATGTTCATTGATTGAAAGAATCAATATCATTAAAATGTCCATATTACCCAGAACAATGTACAGATACAATGCAATCCCTTGACATCAATGACATTCTACAATCTACATCAGTCAATCTACAGATACAATGCAATCTCAAAACATCAATGACATTTTTCACAGAAATAGAAAAAACAATCCTAAAACTTATATGGAACCACAAAAGACTCACAATAGCCAAAGCTTTTCTGAGGGAAAAAAAACAAAATGAAACTGGTAGAATCATATTACCTGACATCAAATTGTATTACAGAGCTCTAGTAGCTGAAACAGCATAGTACTGGCACAAAAACCAATGGAACAGAATAGAGAACCCAGAAACAAACCCACACATCTACATCGAACACATTTTTGACAAAGGTGCCAAGAACATACACTAGGGAAGGGACAGTCTCTTCAATAAATGGTGCTGGGAAAACTGGATATCCATAGGCAAAAGAAGGAAAACAACCCTATCTCTTGCCATATACAAAACCCAAATCAAAATGGATTAAAGACATAAAACTAAGACCTCAAACTATAAAAACACTAAAAAGAAACTTTGAGGAAACTCTCCAGGACGCTGGACTCAGCAAAGATTTCCTAAGAATACCCCCAGTCACAAGCAACCAAAGCAAAAATTTGACAAATGAGATCACATCAAGTTAAAAAGCTTCTGCACAGCAAAGGAAACAATCAATGATGTGAAGAGACAACCCAAAAAAATGGGAGAAAATATTTGCAAACTATCCATCCGACAAGGGATTAATAATAAGAATATATAGGAATATACATAAGAATATATATAACAAGAATGTATCAATCAACTCAATAGGAAAAAAATCTAATAATCTGATTAGAAAATGGGCAAAAGATCTCAATAGACATTTCTTAAAAGAAGATATTCAAATGGCAAACAGGTAGATGAAAAGATGCTCAGTATCATTGATCATCACAGAAATGCAAATTAAAACTACAATGAGATATCTATCATCCTACCTCAGTTAAAATGGCTCATATCCAAAGCTGGATGTGGTGCCTCATGCCTATAATCCCAGTACTTTGGGAGACTGAGGTGGTCAGATCACTTGAAGTCAGGAGCCTGAGACCAGCCTGGCCAACATGGCGAAACCCCGTCTCTACTAAAAATACAAAAAAAAAAATTAGGTGGGCATGGTGGTGTGTGCCTGTGGTCCCAGCTACTCAGGAGACTGGGGCAGGAGAATTGCTTGAATCTGGGAGGCAGAGGTTGCAGTGAGCCAAGGTCACACCACTGCACTCTAGCCTGGGCAACACCACGAGACTTCATCTCAAAAAAACAAATAAATAAAAATAAAATAAAATGACTTATATCCAAAGACAGGCAATAACAATTGCTGGAAGGATGTGGAGAAAGGGGAACACATGTACACTGTTGGCAGGAATGTAAATTAGTGCAACCACGATGCAAAACAGTTGGAGGCTCCTCAAAAAACTAAAAATAGAGTTACCATATGATTAATCCCACTGCTGGGTATATACCCAAAAGAAAGGAAATCAGTAAGGAGATAGCTTCACTCTGATGTTTATTGAAGCACTATTCACAATAGCCAAGATTTGGAATTAGCCTGTGTCCATCAACAGATGAATGAACAAAGAAAACATGGTACATATACAAAATGAAGTACTATTCAGCCATAAAAAAGAATGAGACCCTACCATGTACAACAACATGGATGGAACTGGAGGACATGATATTAAGTGAAATAAGCCAGGCACAGAAAGACAAACTTCACATATTCTCACCTGTTTGTGAGAGTTCAAAATTAAAACAATTGAACTCATGGAGAGAGAGGTCAAAATGATAATTACCTGAGGCTAGAAACGGTAGTGAGGCAGGGTGGGAGTGGGGATGGCTAGTGGGTACAAAAATATAGTTAGGTAGAATAAATAAAATCTAGTATTTGCCAGCAAAGCAGGGTGCCACAGTTAATAATAATTTATTGTACATTTAAAAATAACTAAAAGAGTATAACTGGATTGTTTATAACACAAAGAAAGGATAAATGCTTGAGGTGATGGATACCCCATTTACCCTAATATGACTATTGCACATTGTATGCTTATATAAAAACATCTAATGTAGTCCATAAATATGTATACCTACTATGTATCCACAAAAATTAAAAATTAAAATATTAAGGCTGGGTGCAGTGGCTCACACTTATAATTTCAGCACTTTGGGAGACCTAGGCAGGCAGATTACCTGAGGTCAGGGGTTCAGGACCAGCCTAGCCAGCATGTGAAACCCCATCTCTATTAAAAATACAAAAATTAGCCAGGCATGGTAGCATATGGGGCTTGTAAGCCCAGCTACTCAGGAAGCTGAGGCAGGAGAATTGCTTGAACCCGGGAGGTAGAGGCTGCAGTAAGCTGAGATCATGCCACTGCACTCCAGCCTGGATGACAGAGACTCTGTCTCAAAAATATATATATTAAAATATTAAAATGGCAGATTAACTATAAAGAAATGGCCATCACATGGGTAGTAAAGCACATACAAAAAAATAAGCAAAACTGAATGCTAAAAGATCATGGAGAAATATCTTCAATGTACCTAAAGTAAAGAACTCTGAAACTAAACTTCTACATACAATAAACTATCATTGAAGGAGGAAGACCATTAAACGAATATCCAGATATTAAACAACACTTTATGCCTCAATGACATTTGCAAAGAAACTACAGAAGAATAGGCACCAGCCACAAAACAGATTCAAGGAGGAGGGAAGGAAATGCAATGGTGAGCAAATCAATTTGAAAACATATTGCTGAACTGAATTATTAACTGTGAAAAAAATAACAGCAATAATGTTCATGTATGTGTTTAAAAATCAAAATGGAATTAAAATTCTAAACAATAGTAACCAAAAGTTGTGGGTTTCAGCAAAGAATAAAATATTATAAATATTTTTGTTCTTTTTAGAAGATAACAGAATTATCCAACAAAAGGAGCAAAGAATATCTAACAAAAAGAGCAAAGAATAAAAATTTTAAAAGTAGGTGGGGATAAAAGCATGGTAGACAATACAAAACGGGATAACAGAAATAAACCCAAAAATAAATTATAGGCTAGGCATGGTGGCTCATGCCTATAATCCCAGCACTTTGGAAGCTGAGACGGGGGGATATCACTGGAGCCCAAGAGTTCAACACAAACCAAGGCAACACAGTGAGACCATGCCTCTACAAAAAATAGAAAAAAATTAAAAAGGAATTAGCCTGGAGTGGTGGCAGAAACCTGTAGTTCCAGCTACTCGGGAGGCTCGGATGGGAGGATCACCTGAGCCTGGGAGACCGAGGCTGCAGTAAGCTGTGATAGCACCACTGCATTCCAGCCTGAGTGACAGAGCGAAACCCTGTCTCAAAAAGTTCAAATGGGTTTAAAACATCCATTAAGAGACAAACTCTAAGATAAGTCTCTTTCTTTTTTAAAATCCTACTATATGTTATTTTTAACAGACATACCCAAAATAAACCAATATTAAAAGCTTAAAAATAAAGACTTGGAAAAAGGATACCAGAAAGTAATAAATGATGCTAACATAGTGATATTTTAAAGAATCAAACATTTAATGAGGTAAAGAAAGACGTGATATTGATAAAAGGAGAAATTTCCAAGAAGATCATAAACAAAATAACCTGGAATCTAAAGGAAACAAACAGTATTACATGGATAAATTAACTAATTCACAATTATAGTGAAGGACTTTGCATCTCTCTTGCTCAGCAATTGGTAGGAAAAGCAGATAAAATATATAGAAATGTGTAGCATATTTATGGAAAAAAATGAATCTTATACCAAAAGGAATCATTATTATTTTCAAGCACATATAGAGATTTACATCTATAGATCAGAAAATACATCTCAATAAGTTCTAAAGAACTGACATCATATAAGCCATTTTTGACAATAATATAATAAAATTATAAATAAAATATAACCAAGAAAATTCAATAGTTTTAGAAATCATTCTACTTTAAAATAACTCATGGATTAAAAAAGAAACATCTAATAAAATTATTAAATTTTTGAAACATCATTAGGACACTACACATCAAAACATGTAGAATGAAGTTAGTCTGGTACGTAAGTGAAAATTTACAGTTTTAAATGCATTTATTATAAAACAAAAAGCAGATAATATAAGAAGTTAGAAAAAGAACACAGAAAATTGGAAGAAGAAAATAAAGGCAAAGTAGAAACAAAGATCAAAGAATTTTAAAATAGAGTGAAACTGGCGCCTGTAGTCCCATCTACTCGGGAGGCTGAGGCAGGAGAATGGCGTGAACCCGGGAGGCGGAGCTTGCAGTGAGCTGAGATCCGGCCACTGCACTCCAGCCTGGGCGACAGAGCAAGACTCCGTCTCAAAAAAAAAAAAAAAAATAGAGTGAAACTATAAAATTAAAACCTGGTTCTCTTAAAAAAGTAGTAAGTATAAAAAGCTTCAAAAGCTTTATTGGAGGAAGAAGACAGTAAACACAAATTCATACTAAGAATAGAAAAAGGGTCTCAAAGTACAGATAAAGAACACATTTTCAATCTTAATAAAATATGTTAACTAATTTGAAAACAAATGACATAAATGCATTTTTAGAAAAATATAAATTACCAAAGTTGGCTGACGAAGAAATAAAAAACCTGACTTGCCCCATACTATCAAAGAAATTGAATTGGTTGTTAAAATTTCCCATTCCTTACAGTGACAGGTTTTAGAGCACTTTAAAAAACTGCATTCCTTAAAGGCACTAGACCCTGATAATTTCACAGAACAGATTAAGCAATCTTTCAAGTAACAGGTTATCCTTATCTTATAAAAACTCTTGTGGAAAATAAAGAAAAGGAGAAGTGACCCAACTTTTTAACAACATTGTTACTTACCCACATTAAATAATAAAAAAATTGGCCGGGCGCGGTGGCTCAAGCCTGTAATCCCAGCACTTTGGGAGGCCGAGACGGGCGGATCACGAGGTCAGGAGATCGAGACCATCCTGGCTAACAGGGTGAAACCCCGTCTCTACTAAAAATACAAGAAAATTAGCCGGGCGAGGTGGTGGGCGCCTGTAGTCCCAGCTACTCGGGAGGCTGAGGCAGGAGAATGGCGTGAACCCGGGGGGGCGGAGCTTGCAGTGAGCCGAGATCGCGCCACTGCACTCCAGCCTGGGGCACAGAGCAAGACTCCGTCTCAAAAAAAAAAAAAAATTATAGGCCAATCTCACAGATAAATAGGGATGCAGAAATGTTCTATGAACTATTAGTAAATTGAATCCACGTTGTATTTTCACATATTGGGTTTTCTAGCATCCTTCGAGGTTAGAAAACATAATAACACCATTTGCCAAATACATAGATTGAGGGAGGAAATCATATTATCTTCCCAATGTATCACACAGATGTCTGATAAAATTTAACTCATTCATGATTAAAAGAAAAAAAATTGTAGCAAATTTTCCTCACCTTGATAAAGGTATAAAACAAACAAACAAAAAACCCACCTTAATCTTAATGTTGAAAATATTTCAAATAATAACACCTAAAAAACACATAGCCCTTATTTAATTTCACGTTTTTAATAATTTCACATTTTAAATAACCTGGTCTTAATAACAACCTCATGAGCTATGTATTCTCTTCTCCGTTTGATAGCTGAAGAAATTGCAACAGAGTGAGATTCTGTAACTTGCCTCAAGTCATAGAAATAGCAAGAGGTACATCTGTGATTTGAACACCTGGGCCTCTAAGTCCATGTTTTTAAACAGAATGCCATAAAACCTTGGAGCACATCCCAAACCTGGTAATTCCCATTTCCCATGGGAATGAACTCAGGTATCTCCTGGATTCGGGCTCCCTCTGGGAACATCACTCTGGTTTCCTCTCTGAGATTTCTTCAGATTCTAGTCACTCTCCGTGATTTCCCTTTTATGTAGTTCAATCTCAAAGAGCAGTCACGTCTAATTTATCTTATTTTCCTTTTTGTATGTTGAGTGTGGCTTTCAAGATCTCATTTTTCCTTTTCTGCCCAGTTTGAGCTTCAAAATTGTAACACTTCTATTAAAGAAATCTCTATTTTTTGTTACCTTAAGCAGTCCCCAGTTTGTCTTCTGCTGATTCCTGAGGCATCTTTTTTTTTTTTTTTTTTGGTCATCATTATACTACAGGAAATGAGAGATTCATTTCATGGTATAAAAAGGAATTTAATGAAAGTCTAAAACAATGTAAATGCTTCTAAGAGTTTTACTATCAGCATTGTGAACCTCACCCCCAAGTCAACAGGAGCCTGCACTCTCTTGCTTCCAAGCAAGCAAACCCCAAATGCATGTGTCATACTTGCTAATGCCCTACTAGACCAAGCATCACATGGTCAAGCCCAGAGCCAATGTGGGAGGGAACCACAAAAGGCCATATATGTTGGGAGCCAGGATTCAGTGGAGGCCAGGAATGAGTCTACCACCTGCCCATAACATTAGATGCATTTTAACAATATGCTTCCCCTGTATTCATGGACTATATTCGTGGTCATTTCCTGCTGCTGTGGACTTCAGTTCCTCCTTCAGTTTCTTTTGTAATTGTTCACATATCGGTTTTAGAGCCTCTCCTCAATATCTGATACAACTTATTAAATCTTTAGATTTTTAACCTATAAAAAGAAAATTGATTTTTTTTTTTTTTTTTTTTTTTGAGACGGAGTCTCGCTCTGTCGCCCAGGCTGGAGTGCAATGGCCTGATCTCAGCTCACTACAAGCTCCGCCTCCCGGGTTTACGCCATTCTCCTGCCTCAGCCTCCCGAGTAGCTGGGACTACAGGCGCCCACCACCTCGCCCGCCTAGTTTTTTGTATTTTTTAGTAGAGATGGGGTTTCACCGTAAAATTGAGTGATTTTATAATGTTCTGTGGAAGACTATTATAAAAGTTAAGAGAAACTTTTATAGGAAATTTTATACCATTTTAAATTCCCAACAAGAAAAGAAGGGAGGGAAAGCTGAAGATGTGGCAGATGAGAATATGCAAGGACAACTTGTATTTCTGTTAGAACAGAGATATCTGAACAGATCCTAGAAGACCTATTCATCTACAGAATCCATTTCAGCCATTATACATGCCGTATTTTGTTTGTTTGTTTGTTTGTTTTTATAAATAGAGACACAGTTTTCACCATGTTGCCCAGGGTAGTCTCGAATTCCTGAGCTCAAGTGATCCACCCACCTTGGCCCCCCAAAGTGCTGGGATTACAGGTATGAACCATCATGACCAGCCTATACCTGCCTATTTTAATTATATCATTTCAGGAGCTGTGGGAAAGCAAGCAGGAACAGCTAAGTAGTGACAATAGGGGATACTGACATGCGAAAATGTTCTTATCTTTGCAACTGATGCCTTTACCCTCACCCCATCTTGGCTAACAGTGGAGTGTCCTCTACTGAATGTGAGATGAGTAAGACACAGCCCTTGTCTCTGAGTTGCTCATAATCAAGTGTAAGAGACAGTTAATCCATAACTAAAGTGTAATTTTAAAAGAGACATAGTTACTAGTGGGCAATTTTGCTTTATTTATGTCAAGTTTGGTTTAGCTGACCTGAGGGAACAGGACTTAGAGAAAGCAGGGAACAGAAAATCATGGAATACGAGGGCTGCTTAGGAAGAAATGGAGGAAAGTGGAATCTGCATATGGCAGGAGCTAAAGGAAGGAGAGATGACTTAGCACCAAGTGATGCTTTGCTTGATTAACTTAATCTGAACCAAATATGGATAACTAAGAGAATAAACAAGTTTCTCATTTCCAAGCTATGTTCTTGAATTATGCAATACCCTTACCCTTCTCATACAGAAAATATTTTCTGGCCTATAGAGAACCCCATCCTGAAAAGTGGACATCATTCCCAGATTACAGGCCAGAAGGGTTGGCTGAAATTGAGAGAGAGAACCCGAACAGACATGTTCACCAGAAGCCATGTTGCTTCTAGCCCATGTTACAAGGGCACCCGCAGCAGAGTCTAGAGCTCTGAAACCAACAGCAAAGGGTTGCACAACTCAAACACAGCGGAGGGGCTCATAGAACATTGGGTCTGATTTTATTTCCTACACATTTTAAGAAAGCCAAATTCCTTCTATAGAATGATACAGAAAAAAACCAATAAGAGAGTAACAAATGGTGATCTTTTGCAATTGAACTACTAAACCCACACAAGCATTCGTAATCTGGGTATCTGGATTACTAAAATAAAATAATCAGAATAGATGATCTAAAGTCAGGAGAGTAGATTGAACCAGATCCTGAAACATACATGTTTTACTGTAGAATTTAGTAATTTGTAGTAACTGATTTGTTGAGTAATTGTAGACATTCAGTTGCTATGTTTTGAAGGGTTAGAAAAATCTGCTGATGTGTAAGAAAGAAATACCATAAGACCTGGCACAGCGGCTGGGGCCTATAATAGCAGCACCTTGGGAGGCCAAGGCAGCAGGATTGTTTGAGTCCAGAAGTTTGAGACAAGCCTGAGTCACATGGCATGACAACATCTCTAAAAAAGTGTTGCTTTGTTTTGTTTTTACGATAGCCAGGCGTGGTGTAGCATGCACCTGTAGTCCCATCTACGCTGAAGGCTGAGGCAGGAGGATCACTTGAGCCCAGGAGTTGGAGGCTGTAATGAGCCATGATCATGCCACTGCACTCCAGCCTGTGTGACAGAAAGACCGTTTCAAAAAAGAGAGAGAGAGAGAGAAGGGAAGAAAAGAAAGAGAGAGAGAGAGAAAGAAAGAAAGAAAGAAAGAAAGAAAGAAAGAAAGAAAGAAAGAAAGAGAGAAAGAGAGAGAGAAAGAAAGAAAAGAAAGAGAAAGAAAGAGAAAGAAAGAAAGAAAGAAAGAAAGAAAGAAAGAAAGAAAGAAAGAAAGAAAGAAAGAAAAGAGAGNAAAGAAAGAAAGAAAGAAAGAAAGAAAGAAAGAAAGAAAGAAAGAAAAGAGAGAGAAAGGAGGGAGGGAGGGAGGAGGGGAGGGAGGGAGAAGGGAAGGGAGTGAGGGAGGAGGGGAGGGAGGGAGGGAGAAGGGAAGGGAGTGAGGGAGGGAGGGAAAGAGACGGGAGGGGAGGGGAGGAGCAGGAGGAGGAAGGAAAGAGGGAGGGAGGGAGGGAGGGAGGGAGGGAGGGCGGAAGGAAGGAAGGAAGGAAGGAAGGAAGGACCATAAATAGGGGCAGTGAAAGGGCCTGGGTTTAGATTTGCTCCATTGCATATTACCAGTGAATCCTCACACTCTGACATTTCATCTGAAATGCTTAGGAGAGCAGCTGAGCCATTCTCTCCTTAACATGGATATGGTCCAAGAAATAGAATTCACAAACTGGTTACTCTATCTACCGACTTTAAATGTGATCCAGCTGCTACTAGGTTTATAGCTCATGAATGATAAACTCAAGAGGCAGCTATAACTAGGACTTGGAACATGCAGAGATGAAAGACGAAAGGGATCCTCAATCCAGTTTACCATATTTATTTTAAAATAGCAAACTGATGCCATCTTATGGTTAGTTTAATAGGGTCACTCAGCTAAAATTCTGGAAAGCCAACAAACAAAAACTCCTCTTCGTTTCTCCTTTAAAATATTGTTAAAGATATTTCCCCTGGACTTTTAGACACATATATCTTACCATCTGGAGATTTCGTTAAAATGCTGCATCTACCCACATGAAAACACAATTACTATTAAACTATTAATGCTAATTAAGTGATTGCTAACCATGGAAAAAGCACTAAGCAATTTTCATAATTCTAGAAAGTGCACGTGATCTGCCTTTCAATAACGGAGCTCAGTGCATGTTAAAAGATAGGATTTTCATTAAAATGGTGACATGGACACATGGGTCCCTCTATCCTGGGAACTGCAGAATACACCAAAGAAATTGAACAAAAGGGGACAAGTTTACAAAAATGCTGGAGACGGAAGGCAGTACCATTCATATCTCACATTTTGGAGAGTTTCTTCCAGATAGAATTTAGAGGAACTCAGATTTTAAAAATGATCCCATGGACTACTCATAGTTAATTGCTGGGATAAATGGTGCAGGCAAGTCCTCTAAACATGAATAGATAGATGCCTTTGTTTTATTCATAGATTCCCAATATCATTAAAAGAATGTATATATCAGTCCTCAAAAGTATGCTCTCTTAGCCAAAATTACCAACATGAGTATGGTAATTTACATATATGAATATAAAATACATTAAGATGAAAAAGGAAATACTGTTAACCAATATAGTCCTCTGAAATGAGAAAGAAAATAGCAAAATATATCCTTGTAACACCTGTAGACATATGCATGGCTTGCATGTGGAAGTTGTGGATGAGGATAGAGAATGACTTGGGTATAAGATTTTTCAAATACAATTTGACTAAATCAAACAGACCCAGGTTCTTTAGCTCTTGGACTCTGGGACTTGCCCCCGCGGCTTCTAGGGCAGTGTGGGAGGATGTTCCTCGGGCCTTCGGCCACAGACTGCAGACTGCACTGTTGATTTTCCTGGTTTTGAGGCTTTCAGATTTGGACTGAGCCACTACCAAGCTTTTCTCTCTCCCCAGCTTGCAGACAGCCTATCATAGTACTTCATCTTGCAATTCCATGAGCCAATTCTCCCTAATAAACCCCTTTTTAATTTTTTTGTTAATTTTATTTATTTATTTATTCATTTTTTGAGACAGAGTCTCACTCTGTCACCTAAGCTGGAGTGCAGTGGCTCACTGCAACCTCCGCCTCCCGGGTTCAAGCGATTCTTCTGCATCAGCCTCCCAAGTAGCTGAGACTACAGGCCAGCACCACTACACCCAGCTATTTTTTGTATTTTTAGTAGAGAAGGGGTTTCACCACGTTGACCAGGCTGATCTCAAACTCCTGACCTCAAGCGATCCACCTGCCTCAGCCTCCCAAAGTGCTGGGATTTACAGGGATGATCCACCACACCCGGCCCATTTATCCTATTGTTTCTCTCCTTCTGGAGAACCCTAATAGAATAACCTATCCTTTGATCCAGTAACCTATAGACTTACTCTTCTTGCCTCAATTCAGTTATTACCTCACCTAAATTAGTTGAACATCTTCAGTTCTTGTACTGGGATCACCTTCAAATCTAAAGATAATACATGCAGTACAATCTCCATTGATGAATAAAAGCACTGCAACTCCAGACAGTTGGTTAACTACTTATCAATAGGATTCCTTTCTCCTCATCATTCTTTTTTTAATTATTTTTAATTTTAATTTTATTTTTTGAGATGGAGTTTCACCCTTATTGCCCAGGCTGGAGTGCAATGGTCACTGCAACCTCCACCTCCTGGGTTCAAGCGATTTTCCTGCCTCAGCCTCCCGAGTCGCTGGGATTAAAGGCACCCGCCACCATGCCCAGCTAAATTTTGTATTTTTAGTAGAGATGGGGTTTCACCATGTAGGCCAGGCTGGTCTCAAACTCCTAATCTTAGGTGATCAGCCCGCCTTGGCCTCCCAAAGTGCTGGAATTACAGGCATGAGCCACTGTGCCCTGCTGAGTAAATTCTATTCATAGGAACTTTCAGAAAGAGGGAGGGAGAGGCTGGATGTGGTGGCTCATTCTGTAATTCCAGCACTTTGGGAACTGAGGTGGACGGATCATTTGAAGTCAGGACCAGCCTGGCCAACATGGCAAAACCCCGTCTCAAAAAAAAAAAAAAAAAAAAAAAATACAGAAAGAGAGAGGAAGATATATATATCGAAATAGAGTGAGATTCATATCAGGCTTCCCATCAGCAACGCTGGAAGAAAACAATGCAAGAAGACAATAGAGTAGTATCTTTAAAGTTTTGATAGACAAAAATATTGACCCCCAAATGTGATAACAGACAAATAATCATCCAAATGAGCTACAAGATGCTACAGTGAGCTAAGTGATTAGGATATATTTTATTGCTTAAATAGGTTTGGTGTTTTCTTTTCATGGAAAAAACAGTTTATAATTTTAAGGCATAATCCCAATTTTCTCTTTTTCCCGTGTTATTTTTTTATTGATGCATAATAGAAGTCCATAGTTTTGGGGTACATGTGATAATTTAATACATTCATATAATATAATTTGTAAAGATCAAATCAGTATACTTGGGATATTTATCACCTAAAATATTTGTCATTTCTTTCTGCTGGAACCATTCAAATTCTTCTCTTCTAGCTATGTTGAAATATCCAATAGATTACCGTAAACTATAGTCACCCTACTGATCTATCTAATACTAGGTTTTATTTCTTCTTTTCTTTTTTCTTTTTTTCAGACAGAGTCTCACTCTGTCACCCAGGCTGGAGTGCAGTGGCACAATCTCGGCTCACTGCAACCTTGGCCTCCCAAGTTCAAGCAATTCTCCTGCCTCAGCCTCCCAAGTAGTTGGGACTACAGGTGTGTGCCACCACACTCAGCTAATTTTTGTATTTCTAGCAGAGACAGGGTTTCGCCATGCTGGCCAGGCTGGTCTCGAACTCCTGACCTCAAGTGATTCACTCGCCTCGACCTCCCAAAGTGCTGGGATTACAGGCGTGAGCCACCACGCCTGACCTAGGTTTTGTTTCTTCTATCAAACCATATATTTGTACTCACTAAGCAACTTCTCTTCATCCCCTCTCCTGCTACGCTTCCCGGCTTTTGGTAACTACCAATCTACTAGAATTTTTTTTTTCTTAATAGCAAAACTAGGAACACAAATCCCAGATATCATCAATATGGGCAGTAGATGTAAAGGAAAAGGATGCTGGGGAAATGCAGAGAAGGAGTAAAGAGGTTTTAGGACTGTATTAGATTTCTTATCATATCAACTAGAGCACATACATATATTCCTGACATTGTTTCAAAAAGATCACCTTAAGAATGTTTATAAAATCTAAGAGTCATAAATAGGCTGGGTGCAATGGTTCATGCCTGTAATCCCAACACTTTGGGAGGCCAAGGCGGGAGGATGGCTTGAGCCCAGGAGTTAGAGACCAGCCTGGTCAACATAGTGAACCCCCACATCTTGACTAAAAATTAAAATTAAAATAATAATAATAATAACAAAGTAACAGAAAGAGTTATAAGTAGAATAACAAAAGTAGAATTATAATTTACAAACCATTAAAAGAAAGCAATTGAACAAAGAAAGCTGGCAGTCCCATCCCCTTGCCTTCACCTGGGTCTGGTGCTCCTGAGCCCAGGCATCCTAGCTTGACTGCTACAAGGGAAGATATTGTTTCCTACTGGAATAGAGGAGGAGCAGTCATCTGACTATAGAGGCTGTGGATGAGTAACCTGATGGTCTAATCTTTACACAGACTTTCGACCCATTCAACGTTTAGCTTTCTACCTGGCACTGTTTTTCAGAGGTACCTGGTGCTTTCATTCCCGAGCCTGACCAGTTTCTGGCAGGATCATAGTTCACTGCAGCCTTGTGGCACAATCATAGCTCACTGCAGCTTTGAACTCCTGGGTTCAAGAGATCCTCTGTCCTCAGCCTCCCAAGTAGCTAGGACTACAGACACATGCCACCATGTTTGGCTAATTTAAAAAAAAAAAAAAAAAATTTTGTAGAGACAAGGTCTCACTATGTTGGCCAGGTTTATCTGGAACTCCTGGCCTCAAGCTATCCTCCTGCCTCTGCCTCCCAAAGTGCTCAGATTATAGGCAGTATTTATTATCTTTATCTGCTCTTCTAGGTCAGCTGCTACTGCTGATAGCTCTCATTTTCTGTTGTCTTCTCTTGCATTTCCTTATTCGTATGGGTTTACACTTACATAGTTCCTGAAGGGAGATCATGGAGGCATGTATATATCTAACAGCCTTCTCTGTAGCTAGAGAGTACTTGCAGCCAATAATTCCCTGGGCTTATGTTTATCATTCCTAACTTCACTTTTGCAGAGTGAACCCATGCCAAAATGAACCCATGCCAAAAATGTCAACATTCTAGTGAACTTAGAGAAACTTCAAAGTCAGCCTTAAGGAAATATTAAATATAAACTGGAGAAAAGCAAAGATATATAAGTAATTAAAAAGATGATAATAGACACAGAAGATAATGTATGTAATTCAGCATTTCTGTAACTGAGGTTGCTAAAGAAAAGAATCTAATAAACATTTCTTTATCCAAGCCCTCAGAAAACCCTCAGGAAAGAATTCAAAAACAAAATTGGGAAAGAAAAGTTTATTAAATAAATGAAGACTTGAATATTCACATTGAAAAGGAGAAATTGATAAATGCAACATATGCTAATGAAGATACTGATTTTCAAACATAAATAAAGACTACTGTGGACAACCAGCCAATAAAAAGGTAGTGGGGAGTCACCTACAAAGGGAGAGATAGGGGAATGACATCATACAAACAACATTGAAGTCCAGGAGACAGTGAAGCAATGTCTACAAAATTCTCTTAGAAACTAAAAGAAGACTAGACACATATCTTCAAAGATACAAGATGCAAAGAGATGTAAGTCCTTATTTTTAAAAAACTAAAACTTCTTGGCAATTAAATCAGTTCAGCTAATAAATCAATCAAAATTAAGACCTCAGAAATTGGGAAGTCATGGTAAGGGAGCTTAAAGAAAATATTGAATCCATTAAAAATAGAGCTACAGATGTAAGCAGCTGCAAGAATTTTGGCTACAGAATAGAATGTAAGCTGAATAAATTATAGCAATGTAAAAAACAACAGCATATTTCACCAAACTCAGTGGTTGGTGGGGAAAGGGACAGAAAAGAAGAAAATTCTCTACTTTCAAGTTAGAAAGTCCAAAGTTGAAAAATCATGAAGTACGTGTTTAAGAATATCATTTAAAATTCATTAATTTTCAACAAATATTTATTGGGTACCTGATATGTCCAAGCTTTTTTTAGGTAATGAAGATACAAAATATAAACCACAATTAGAGACTTAAAACCAAACATAACTGAAATGTCAGTAAATATAAACAGAATAAATTATTAAAAGATAATCATTATTAGATTGAGTAAAAAGTGAATAATCTTCTATTAGTCAGGATAGGCTAGCTAATGGTAATGCTACAGGAAGAATAAAACAACAACATTTCAGCAACCTAACAAAAGTTCAATTCTTGCTCTGTATAATGTTTAGACTGACTTCTATGCAATGGCTAAGAATTCCAGGCTGCCTCTATCTTATAGCACCTCCACCTCAACATAAAGCATTAGATTAGGACACAGAGAATTAGAACAGTGGCTCTGAAGTGCATGATTTATAATCCTTTGGGTATATACCCAGTAATGGGATGGCTGGGTCATATGGTACATCTAGTTCTAGATCCTTGAGGAATCGCCATACTGTTTTCCATAATGGTTGAACTA
>NC_037677.1:22567981-22652827 GCF_003255815.1 Theropithecus gelada
TTTTTTTTTTTTTTTTTTTTGAGACAAGGTCTCACTCTGTTGCCCAGGCTTAAGTGCAGCAGCACGATCACTACTCACTGCAGCCTCAGCCTCCCAGGCTCGAGCAATCTCCCGCCTCAGCCTCCAGCATAGCTGGGACTCCAGGTGCATGCCACCACACTAGGCTAATTTTTGTAGAGATGGGGTTTCTTCATTTTGCCCAGGCTGGTCTTGAACTCCTGGGTTCAAGTGATCCACTCACCTCAGTCTCCCGAAGTGCTAGGATTACAGACATGAGCCACCGCACCAGCCTTGCCCAGTTGTTAACAATAAGAGAACAAGCTCTCTTCCTATTATCTTATCATGGCTGGAAACAGATATCCCCTATCTTTTTGTTTTCATGTTTGTGTCATTCATTTCCTTGTCTAACTTTACAGTCTGATTTTCTCTAGTCCATCTCCTTGAAGCAAACTTTGAAGTAAATATGAAACTTCAAATATCTGGAAATTCCCCTTTTTCTCTTAATAAATTAATAGAAATATGATACTACAAATGTTATTGTGATTTGCTAATAGGCTCTTAAATCTCCTTAAATTTTGTTAAAAGGCTTCCTGAACAAAATAAGTAGGCTTTCAAGACCACTGCAAAAGAGACTGATATATACTATACCAATTGCCCAGAAAATTCAAAGGGAATCTTCCAAGTAACACTTTTGCCCCAAAATTTCAGAATAATTCACCACTGAAAATATTATCCTTTTATGCTGCAAGTGTGCAAGAAAACATGACTCTCCTCCTCCATTCCCTGTATACACACACATTGTTCCCTTCTCTGAGGGAGGATCTTTGATGTGGATGAGCAATTTAAGTATAAATTTGTTGGTTAATATCTGTCAAAGTATATAGTTATGCTTTCTAAAGTTAAAGGATTTGGTGGCCATATAAGAATCAAATTGTAACACAGTCATAAACAACACACGCATTTATAATTATCATTTTGCTTTGATATTAAGTCCATTTATTAGTCCGTTTTCACATTGCTGATAAAGACATGCCGGAGACTGGGCAATTTACAAAAGAAAGAGGTTTTTTTGAACTCACAGTTCCACGTGCCTAGGGAGGCCTCATAATCAAGGTGGAAGGTGAAAGTTACGTCTCACATGGTGGCAGGCAAGAGAAGAGAGAACTCATGCAGGGGAACTCCTCTTTATAAAACAATCAGATCTCGTGAGATTTATTCACTATCATGAGAACAGCACGGGAAAGACTTCCCCTCATAATTCAATTATCTCCCACCGGGTCCCTCCCATATCACATGGGAATTCAAGATGAGATTTGGGTGGGGACACAGCCAAATCATATCAGTCTGTAACTGACATATGTTATTTTTCACATATATTGTGGCTAAAAAACTTCCTGGCAACTGTCAGTGTAAAATAACTTACTTTTTATTTTTCTAATATCAATAAAGAATTACAGAGTTCATTTTCTCTTTTCATATAGATAATTGAAAAGAAGATATTCCTTTCTTTTAAAAGACAAAGGTTTTGAGAGTTCTAAAGTTCAGAATGTTCTCCAAGGGGATCTGGCCTGAACCCTTGTCACAGACTGGAGGCTACTGCAGGTCTCATCACCCTCGCTCTGCATGGATGATGCCCTGAGATGCCATCCTTCTGCCTAGACTTTCTTCAGGTCAAGAGGCAGGGCAGGGACTGGCAGATGAAGTCACCAGCCAGGAATGGCTAACATTTCTTGTTAGCTATCTCAGTCCTGCTAGAAAGAATAAATTTAAAGAAACCCCTACATTAGAAAGGGGAGGTCAGAAGCTGAGTGGTTGGTAACACTTCCTTCTTTTTAACCACAGTAGTGGTGGGCTTCCTTCCTAGTGCTAAATGCCTACTGTTAGACACCTAGTGTATGATTCATTCATGCCTTTTACAAATACTTGTCAAGTGTTTGCATTGTGACCGATACTCTTCCAGGCACTGATTACAAAGCAATGAACAAATAAACAGAAGTCAATCCCCACAATGGAAATTACATTCTAGTGCCTAAGGAAGAAAGCACACAAGACACATAAGATACGTAAGTAAATAGGTAGTATGTTAGGAGGTGGTAATTATCATGGAGAAACATACAAACAATTAGCATGAAAGCCAGCAAGCTAACGTAAGTCCTTATCACGAAATAGGCAAGTGTGTGCAAGTACACACGTGTTAGTGTCCATGCATGTGCACAGCGTGTGCTGATGGAAGGGCAGGTCATTGCCACTACATCATAGGACCAAACTGGGGAGAAAGGAAAACTTATTCTTATAAGTCTATTAACATATATTAACCTGAAAAATAAATTAGGGAAAAGGAAGTACACTACTCCTACATATTATCAATCATGGTTATTGTTTTATTCTCTTTTCTAAAACGGCTTGGGTTCAGCATCAACCTTCTGGGTATTAACAAGGACACTGATTTTGAATTATAGAGTATAAACAATTATTTTAACAGAATTCATTATATTTAAGGGTTCACTGTAAGGACTTTAGTTTTGAGTAAGTAGAAAAACAATAGTGAGAACTGATATTCCAAGGGGGATTTTACAATAAAAAGCCCATACCTCATTATTTTGCCATAACAAAAGTCTTCACTCACTGGACACCCCAGTCAAGCCCTCTAGATGTTAGGCCCACTGTGTGCTGGAAGATATTATTGTATGTGCAGAAATCATTAAACTGGCTTTATGGAGAATTATGTTTTTGAAAGGAGAAAGCAGAGAAAACTAAAGGAATTCTGTAATGTGACACCAAAATCCAATCAAAGGGATAGTTTTCCCAATTCCATGTAATATCCGCCCCCTAACCACTGCAAAGAATCAGTGTATCAGATGCTACAGAGCATATAGAAGTAGACTGACTTTGGGAATATGCAAAATCTAATATCTAGCAACCGAGAAATATAGTGAAAAGCCTGGGAATATGCTTCAAGGGAAAAATAGGTTCGCAACCAGCCTGGCCAACATGGTGAAACCCCGCCTCTACTAAAAATACAAAAATTATGCGGGCGTGGTGGTGGCTGCCTGTAATCCTAGCTACTCGGGGTGGGGGGCGGGGGCTGAGGCAGGAGAATAGTTAGAACCCAGGAGGCGGAGGTTGCAGTGAGCTGAGATTGCACTACTGCACTCCAGCCTGGGCAACAGAGCAAGACGCCATCTAAAGAAAGAAAGAGAGAGAGAGAGAGAGAGAGAGAGAGAGAGAGAAGAGAGAGAGAGAGAGAGAAAAGAAAGAAAGAAAGAAAGAAAGAAAGAAGGAAGGAAGGAAGGAAGGAAGGAGGGAGGGAGGGAGGGAGGGAGGGAGGGAGGGAGGGAGGGAAAGAAAGAAAGAAAGAAAGAAAGAAAGAAAGAAAGAAAGAGAGAGAGAGAGAGAGAGAGAGAGAGAGAAAGAAAGAAAGAAAAGAAAAGAAAAAGAAAAATAGGTGTTCATGTTTTGTCCAGGTATACTAAATACTAAATATCCAGAGGTTTCCTTAAGGGATTCAGAATGGTGCAATTTATTTCTTCCTCTGTTATAACGTTGGTTCAACAAAATGAAACACACTTAAAGCTTGGGTTGAGTAAACACATGTGTTTATCAAGTCATTCAATTAATAACTATCATCAATAACACAATGAGGAAAATCACCAAGGTCATGATTTTTTTAAATCTTGAAAAAAATCAATAAAATGAAATAAATAAGTCTTCTTCCTCCAAAACATAAACTACATTCCAGGTGTTAAACTGCTATGGAAATCATAAAAGAAATGTTAATAGGAAAAACATACAACTCGTCGATAAAAACCTAAAGCCAACTAAAGCTTGAGCCAAGAAACAATTGTGGGCCATGATGAAGCTGTTGAGGATTTTTTAAAAATCATTTATGGAAGAAACAGACATTTGGAATAAAGCAGGTTGAGCCCAAGACACTCTTAGAAGGCTGCATCACTTTTTATAGATGTTACTAGTAAAGGTAGCAGCCATTACTCTCACACACACAAACACATGTGCAAACACATACACACACACACACACAGAGACGATTGCAATGGCAAACTACATCCCCCAAATTTATTAATACTTTGAGGTTTTATTTTCCATTTTTCTCTTTATACTGAATTATTTGTCTCATAATGCACTTCTCTATAAATGCTTTATTTCTCTGAACTGGGCAACTAATGAAATCCTACAAATACATACCCACGTAAACAAACACAAGGTTTTGTGCTCTCAGCTTCTGTCTTCTACCTACACTGGTTACACCTCCAGAGTAGTCTTCTATAACGTTATTCAAATAACAGGCCACCAGATACTGTTCCCTCTGGAAGTGCACCTGCATCTTTCATCAACTTTAACGGAAATTATGTGCAAGCAAACTCCTACTGCTAGTTCAAGAGTCAAAGAGGGGACAAGGCATTATGAATTTTTCAGATTGCTGACCAAGAAATAGCGTTCATTTCCTCCACTATCAATATTGTTTAAAACGAAAGGCATAGTATTTCTGAGGCAGAAATATGGGAACTTAAAAGAATAAACAATAGCTTATTTTTATTTCACAGCTTTTTCGGGGGCTGGTATTTAAAAGGAAACACTTTACTGAGGCCCACTGCCAACAATTTGTCAATAATAAAATGAATAAAACTAGGGCACTACAGAATTTCTTCACCTGTGAGTAGTGAATAAGTATAAACTATGATTTTAATACCCTTTTCAGTAATATTTGCAAACTTTCCACCCAATTGATGGCTTATTTTATCCTCACACAAATATTTTCAACATGAGCCCTAGCCCAACTGTCCTTACTTATTTTCTTGCTGAAATGTAATGAAATGCTAAATTTCAGGAATGTTGAGAAATACTCTTTTGTCTGTCCCCGAAGAAATAGCTTCATTGTTTCCTTCCTATGAACTCTGCTCCCAATTAATTGACTTTTGTAATCGTGTTTTGAGACCAGATACTGTTCAGTAGATTTTTTTTTTTTTTTTACCAGGGTAAAGCTCTATTTATCACATGTCGTGTTTTTCCCACTCTGTCCTCATTGTCACTGGTTAGAAGGAAAGAGTGAATTTTTAAAGTTACTAATCAACAGTGGCTATTTGCCTTAGTTTAGCTAAGTCATCCTCAACTGACCAAAGAAAGAAATCGTCAGATCACTGATGGTTGGCAGCACAAAGGGGTGTGTACGTAAGATCCAAGATCAACATAGGATACATTGTACTGCGTATTGCTTTACCACATTTCTTCTGGGTTTAGCTATGCTGGGAGCAGTTGGGCACATACTCTTACAAATGAAGTTTGGAGGTGCCTGTATTTACATCTACGTGTTCAGAAGAGCAGAGCCGATAACCTTATCTGTGCCTTTAAAGAAGATCTGAGAGAGTCAACCAATGTAAGGATGGTCATATGGACTTTCCTTGCTTTTGGTCACCTCTCCTGGCCATCTCTAGCCACAGATCTGCACAGACCAATGCCACTTTATACAGAGACGGTCCACAGATGAAGGAAGAAATGATTGTATCTACTGCTACAATGACTCCATTTTATTTCCTAAAGATCAGGAAACAACCCACATTTAGGATAGTGCAACAAATCTCAAGGACAAAATGGCAAAATACATACATTGCTTATTCACAATTAAGAGACATGGCCTCTGGCCTTTTGTTTTGTTTTTTGGCAGGTGGTACTTATTCTGACAGGTGGGAGTCTCCTCTGCTAAAGCCAGAGTTTATTATTTTAAACTATAAATATGATATATTATGGGATTCAAGAGTTGCATTCTTTTTTCCCTCCAATTTACTCTTCCATCCCTCCTTTCCTCATCCTGTGGCCAGCTCCTCCAGAGGCTATGGCAGAGGGAGAAGGGGCACAGTTGGAAATTCCTGCTGTTACCAGAACATGGCTATTGTTTACTTTGTGAAGGCGGGCTTTCTCTGTGAGTCCCAACGTGGTTGGTTTTTTTGGGTTTTTTTTTGTTTGTTTGTTTGTTTACATTCCCCATTGCAGATACTCTCCATGTGACTTCTTTTCTCCCCTCAGCTTTATTGAGATATAATTGGCTTTTTAAAAACTGCACATAGGTACATACACACCATGGACTACTATGCAGCTATAAAAAAGAATGAAATAATGTCCTTCGCAGCTACATGGATGGAGCTGGAGGCCATAATCCTAAGTGAATTAACACAGGAACAGAAAACCAAATACCACATGTTCTCACATATAAGTGGGGGCTAAGCATTGAGCACACACAGACATAAATATATAACAATAGACACTGGACTACTAGAGGGTGGAGGGAGGTGGGCAGGTAGTTGGCAAAACTACCTATCAGGTACTGTGCTCACTACCTGGGTGACAGGATCCGTGCCCTAAACCTCAGCATCACACAATATTCCTGTGTAAGAAACCTGCACACATACCCCTTGTATCAAAAAATAAAAGTTGAAAATTAACAAGCAAAGAACAACCCCATTACAACGCAGGAAAAGATACGAATAGACACTTTTCAAGAGAAGACATATATGTGGCCGACAAGCACATAAAAAATGTTCAACATCACTAGTCATTAGAGAAATACAAATCCAAACCACAATGAGATACCATCTCACACCAGTCAGAATGGTTATTATTAAAAAGTCAAAAAATAATGGATGCTGGCAAGACTGCAGAGAAAAGCTAACACTGACAACAGTGTAAATTAGTTCAGCCACTGCAGAAAACAGTTTGCTGATTTCTCAAAGAACTTAGAACTACCATTTGACCCAGGAATCCCATTATTGGGTATATCCAAAGGAATATAGATTGTTCTAATGTAAAGACACATGCACACATATGTTCATCACAGCACTGTTCACAATAGCAAAGACACGGAATCAACCTAAATGTTCATCAACAGTAGACTGGATAAAGAAAATGTGGTACATATACACCATGGAATACTACGCAGCCATAAAAAAAGAACAAGGTCATGTTCTTTGCAGCAACATGATGGAGCCAGAGGCCGTTATCCTAAGGGAACTAATGCAGGAACAGAAAACCAGACACCTCATGTTCTCACTTGTAAGTAAGATCTAAACACCGAGTACACATAGACACAAAGAAAGGAATCATAGACACCAGGGCTACTTGAGGGTAAAAATTGAAAAGCTACTTATTGAGTATCATTTATGCTGTGTTTATTACCTGGGTAATGAAATAATCTGCACACCAAACCCCCAGAACATGCAGTTTATCTGTAGAATAAAACTGCATGTGTCCCGCTGAAAAGAAAATAAAAGTTAAAAATAAACAAAAGTTGAGGCTGGGCACAGTGGCTCACACCTGTAATCCCAGCAATTGGGAGGCCAAGATAGGCAGATCACTTCAGGTCAGGAGTGTGAAACCAGCCTGGCCAACATGATGAAACCCTGTCTCTACTAAAAATATAAAAATTAGCTGGGCATGGTGGTGGACGCCTGTAATCCCAGCTACTGGGGAGCCTGAGGCAGGAGAATTGCTTGAGCCCGGGAGGTGGAGGTTGCAGTGAGCAGAGATTGTGCCATTGCACTCCAGCCTGGGTGACAGAGCAAGACTCCATCTCAATAAATAAATAAATAAATAAATAAATAAATAAATAAATGTTGAAATGAAATAAATTAGAAACTGCACAGAATTAATATATACAATGTGATGAGCTTGGACATATGTATACACTCATGTGACCATCACCACAATCAAAGTAATAAGTATATCCATCATCTCCAAAAGTTTCTTTGTGTCCCTTTGTTGTTTCGGTATTGCTGCTTTCATGGTAAGAACACCTAACATGAGACAGTATGCCGCCATTGCCACCACCACCACCATCTCCATGAACAACGTCGTACAGACTCTCACACACGGAGCTTCAGTCGTATGATCAATGCTTTAGGTGTTAGTTTGTGGAGAAGCTTCTCAAGGATGACAGCTCTGGGGAGCCGTGCTCCAATCTCTTCAAGCATTACCTGCAGTGTGTTCAGAAAGCAGTAGCAGAGAGAATCCCTGTTGAAGGACTGAGTTCACAGGCCATGGCAAAGAAAAGCTTGAAGAGTCTTCTTGACCTTGACGGTCACCTTGAAAATGGATTCCTCAAATCAAGAAATTGAGGACTCTGGATTTTGTCAACTAAGTCTGTGAAGACAGCCATCAGATTTGATGGGGATTGGCAAGGGGAGTTTTGTTTCCTCCTTCTTGATGTTTTCCTCTCACTTGTAAAAGATGATGATTTTGGCCCGGGCATGGTGGCTCACGCCTTTAATCCCGCACTTTGAGCGGCCGAGGCGGGCAGATCACGAGGTCAAGAGATCGAGACCATCCTGGCCAACATGGTGAAACCTCATCTCTACTAAAAATACAAAACTTAGCTGGGCGTGGTGGCGCATGCCTGTAGTCCCAGCTACTTGGGAGGCTGAGGCAGGAGAACCCTTGAACCCGGGAGGCGGAGATTGCAGTGAGCTGAGATCGTGCCACTGCACACTCCAGCCTGGCAACAGAGCAAGACTCCATCTCAACAACAACAACAAAAAGATGATGATTTCTCACTTGCTGTGGTATCTTCTAGGAACCCAGGGTGCTAAAACTGAACAATTTCTGGGGATTATCATTGCAATACTTGGTCTGGGATCAGCTGTAAATATACCTTGTATGAAAATAATGATAAACTAGTCAGGATGATCCAAGTTGCCTGACCTCTTGATTTTTGCTACGAATAACATTATGTACACTTGTACTGGAGTCATCGTTCACGAAAGCAATTGGTTAGGACTTCCTTTTTCTCTCAGGGAACTAATGCTCTGAAAAGGGATCTGGGCACAACAGTTTCAGTCAGTGCTTCGGAACAGAGTCTTTTTTTTTTACATGGTAACTAACAGTTAAGATTGCTGGCAGCCTGGATAAGCAAAGAGGCAGACAGCTTTTAACACAACCCCCTGCCTGAAAAAGAGGTGTCAGATTAAGATGTGAAAGCTTCAAGAATGTTGCAGTGAACACCATTTCAGAGCTCACAGTGTAGATCAGGAATAAAGATACTCAGTGGCTATGGAGGAAAAGTCTAAATTGCACAGTTTGCTGTTGGCAGCTTTCAACTCAAGTCAAGAATTAAGTCAACCTTCAGACTCTAAAAAATGCCAAATTGCTGCATCTGGTTAAATGGGGGAAAAGGTGTTTGCTTTATTTGCCTTGTTTACTCACCCCGTCCTATAATGTCTGAAATCATGGAGATGGAATAAAGTGTAACATTTCATTTCTATCATTATTTTCCCCTGGAATTCAGTACAGAACAACTATTATCCTGCTACTCCGCATATCTCATATACGCACGAAGGAGAGTTTTATCTTTTACAATTTAAAGGTGAAGAAATAGTAATTTGTCTCAGCTAAGTGGTATGGCATGGCAATTAGAAACCTCACTGATTTCTAACATTTATTTCCAGAATAGGCTACACAAATATCCTAAAATAAATTTACATGATGGTACCAAAAATGTCACGATCAAGAGAATATTTACATGCTTTAGAGTGTCTTGTGATCCCCAAAATTGCATCTCCTGAGTAACTTGGTTTAATTTATTCGATGCCAAAGAATAATACAAAACTTGATTTACTGGCCAGGCATGGTGGCTCATGCCTGTAGTCACAGCTACTTGGGAAGCTGAGATGGGAGAATCGCTTGAGCACAAGGAGGTTGAGGCTACAGTGAGCCAAGATTGCGCCACTGCACTCCAGCCCCAGTGACAAAGTAAAGACCCTGTTTTTTATAAAACGCACAAGCAAAACAAAACAAAACAAAACAAAAACAAAAGAAACACGACCCTTGATTTATTGAAAACCTAAATTCTATTATCTTGTCTCTACTTTACCAGTTACAATTACTACTTCATATTTAATGTTACCAGTGCTTAATGTCATTTCAAAACATTCTTCAATGGATATTTTCTGACTGGTTGGGGCTCATTATTCAAGGATTATAACAGATATATGGAACCCAACTGAAGGAGGCAGGCAGCAAGCTAAAGGACATCTGTCCTAAACTCAGACTGGCCACAAGCAAAATAGCTCCACACAGATCAGAAGTGCAGGCTGTTATATCACATAATGGCAAAGGTAAAAGGATTCTTTATTCCTTATCGTAAATGGCTGTCCACGTGCCTTACCCTTGCATTACCAGTTGAATGTAATTACTACAAAATACCCTGTAGCCTCTTGAACCTTACCACAAACTGTCCCATGGAGTCTTCAGAAAAATCCAGCTCCAAGCCAACGATATTCTTTTATTATAAGTCGTATTAAGAGGTCTGTGTGTGAAAGCTGCATGTGCCAGCCCAGAAATTCACTTTTGAACCTGATTTTTGGGGAAAATTGCAGGAAATATCTTGAACAAACCTCCTCAGTTTCAATCGAGGGGGTGAGAAGGATGTTCTAATTCATTAATTGCCAGGACAGATTTTAGGTTCCTGAAGTACAACTAAAAAGCTCAAGCAGTGGGTATCTCACCCTATCCATATTACAGTTAAGTCTTAAAGGCCAGATATTAGTAACTACCTTGCTTTATGAACACATCCTACTGAAAGGAAAAACATCTTACCTTGCTGAGAATAATTCTTTCTGAATGTTCCCTACTCTGTCTTGACTTCATCCTCCCCATAGTGACTCCAACTACCTCAGCTACATTAAAGGTTTTTAATTTTGATGAGGAATTAATTGCCCTTTCAGAGGGATTTTGTAACTTCTACTACTGTTTCTTCTTTCTAATTCTTATGGTTACAAGATGGTTTTAACTCCAAAAATCAGTAATGCCAATACTTTAAGGAAAAAAAAAGGAACACTTAGCATGAGATCTACTGTCCTAACAAATGTTTAAGTGCACAATGCCTTATTGCCAACTGTAGATACTAAGGTGCACAGCAGATCTCTGGAATTTACTCATCTTGTATAAATGTAACTTTACATGCGTTGAACAACCACTTCCTGTATCTCCCTAACTCCATTTCTTGGTAACCACTATTCTATTGTCTACTTCTGTATGTTTTACTATTTTATTTTATTTTATTTTATTTTATTTTTATTTTATTTTATTTTATTGAGATGGAGTTCTGCTCTGTCGCCTAGGCTGGAGAACAGTGGCACCATCCCAGCTCACTGCAACCTCCACCTCCTGGGTTCAAGCTATTCTGCTGCCTCAACCTCCTGAGTAGCTGGGATTACAGGCACCTGCCACCATTCCTGGCAAATTTTTGTATTTTTAGTAGAGATGGGGTTACACCATGTTGGCCTGGCTGGCCTCGAACTTTTGACCTCAGGTGATCCTCCCGCCTTGGCCTCCCAAAGTGCTGGATTACAGGTGTGAGCCACTGCACCCAGCTACTTATCCTAATATTCTTTTCCTATCAAATAATGTTTTTTAAAAACTGATATTAAGCTATCCCTTATGAGCACCCAGAAAAATATATGAACAATGTTTCTTAACCAGCTTTTGCCCAATATTAACTAATTCTTAGTGAACATAAAAATCATCCAGGGTTAGGAAAAATCATGTAAAAATAACTTTTGTTTGCAAATTCAAGAAGCATGCCCTCTTCTTGAGGAAACTAGATGATGAAGAGAAGGTATGGCATACGAGGCGGTTCTCATGACTGTAGCTACAAAATTAGCACTTACAGGCCAGGCCTGGTAACTCACCCCTGTAATCCCAGCACTTTGGCAGATCACATGAGGTCACGAGTTCAAGACCAGCTGGGCCAATATGTTGAAACCTCATCTCCACTAAAAATATAACAATTAGCCAAGCATGGTGGCATATGCCTGTAATCCTAGCTACTCAGGAGGCTGAGGCAGGAGAATCACTTGAACCTGGGAGATGGAGGTTGCAGTGAGCTGAAATTGTGCCACTGCACTCCAGCCTGGGTGACAAAGTGAGATTCTGTCTCAAAAAAAAAAAAAAATTAACATTTATGACAAGAAGTTAGGTAGTTCCTCATTGGTTCCCTTCATTCGCTTTTTGAAGGCCTGAGGACAGTTTGCCAAGCCACAATATGTTAGCAGAGTCAGACCACAGCTGAGAAGTAGGTGGAGTTGTCTTGTATATTTTTGTTTCTGCCTTGGGCATGCTTCTCCGCCCCCTATCCTCTTCTTTCTTCCTCCTCAAACTCCCACAGTACTCCCATCACTTCAAAATACTGTTTCCAAGAGATCCTAACTCTGAGTACAGCTCTTTGACTTCTTTTTTGAGACAGGATCTCACTCTGGTTGCCTGGGCTGGAGGCAGTGGTGCAATCATGGCTCACTACAGCCAGCAACCTCTCAGACTCAGGTGTTTCTCTGTCAGCCTCCTGAGTAGCTGGGACTACGGGTACATGGCCATGCCTGACTAATATTTTTTTGTATTTTTAGTAGAGACAGGGTTTCTGCATGTTGCCCAGGCTTGTCTCAAACTCCTGGACTCAGGCAATCCACCTGCCTCAGCCTCCAAAAGTGCTGAGATTACAAGCATGAGCCACCGCACCCTTCTCACGCTGGCTATAGGCTCAGCCAACTCATACCCTTGGACTTAGCTGGGGAACTCCTGGCCAAAACCGCTTTATATTTTCCTATTTTATTTTATTTTATTTTATTTTATTTTATGGAGATGGAGTTCTGCTCTGTCGCCTAGGCTGGAGTACTTCTCTTGGCATAAACCCATTTAGATTGCCTACTTGCCTATTTGCTTGCTAAACCCCAAGAGGTACTGCTTTCTCTTCCATTGAAAATCCAAGCATTTTAATCCCACCCTTGTAACAAAGCACACTTCTACATGCTGTGGCACTTGCCTTTGGAATACGCTCCTTCTGCATGAACTCAAGTAGATCAAGCACTCTGAGAGGCCGAGGCAGCCGGATCACTTGAGTTCAGGAGTTTGAGACCAACCTGGTCAACATGGCGAAACCCCGTCTCTACTAAAAATACAAAAATAAGCCGGAAATCGCTTGAACCCAGGAGGCAGAGGTTGCAGTGAGCCGAGATCATGCCACTGCACTCCAGCCTGGGTGACACAGTGAGACTCCTTCTTAAAAAAAAAAAAAAAAAAAAAAGGCCAGGTGCAGTGGCTTACACCTATAATCCCAGCACTTTGGGAGGCTGAGGAGGGCAGATCACGAGGTCAGGAGATCGAGACCATCCTGGCTAACACGGTGAAACCCCATCTCTACTAAAAATACAAAAATTAGTTGGGCATGATGGTGTGCACCTGTAGTCCCGGCTACTTGGGGAGCTGAGACAGGAAAATCGCTTGAACCCGGGAGGCAGAGGTTGCAGTAAGCCAAGGTTGTGCCACTGCACTCCAGTCTGATGACAGAGTGAGACTCTGTCTCAAAAAAAAAAAAAAATGTATCCTAAGGAAAAGATAATAAAAGGAAAATTATGACCCTTGTATACATTTAGGCAACATGTCTCCTACTAAACCCTTTGCATGAATTATAGATAATATTTGATATTATTTATTATCCTTAATGAGACATGTTCTAAATTAATCCAGACATCTTCTCATTAATTCGCTCATACTTACTTTGGAACCAATCATTCTTCACTTGAATAGCCCTCTGATCTCTTCACCAGGCATGGACCATGAAGTGCCTGCATTTAATAATAATCCCAGGTTACCACATTTCACCTGTGCAATCCCTGCTGTTTACCTGGCACAAGGTATTTATTTTACTCTAATACAGAGAAAAGAAAACTCATAGATGATCACATACTGTTTCGTGCCAGCTTATTTTTGAAAATATAGTGAACAGCTAAGATGGTTCCCAGTTACCTCTAAAAATGAATGAAAGAATAAAAAAGGATTAACATGAATCAGAAAAGAAGATACCATTTGATAAGCCCCAAAACAACACTTTCAGTAGTAGCTTTCCCGTAGATCCTACAGTATTGGCCTTAACCACCATGTGCAACAATATTTTAAGAGCTATGATCAGGCACACAGGTTAGGAATTCTTTGTCAGCATAAGCAATGCTTACAAGCTCTGAGAAGAACAGACTCCGGTAACATCTGTCTTAAATTTCAGATCTTTTGGTTCATTTTACCAATGTCTATTGAGAGCTAAGCATGAGTCACAGAGATGAATAAAACATATCCCATGCACTCAGTAAGTTCATAGCATGAGTCATATGGACATGCATCAGATTAATCAACATTATTGGTCATTCTTTGAATTAAAGCATTGAAAGTCCAGTAGGTAATATCAAGCTCCAAAATTACAACAAACACAGAAAGATATTCAGGAAAGATGAGTTTCCAGGGTAGGATGTAAGAAGGTTCTGGAACGTACACAGATGCTGGAGAAGAACTAGAGAACTGCTATCTCAACTGAGAGATACCAGTGAGGATAAATAAAGAAAAGATATGTGAGAGGCCATCAGAGAAAATTCTGCCTCCATAATTTAACCAGTGTTTGCCCTAAGAATGCAAGTGATGACCCAGTCACCTATCTGCTAGCTTTGCCATTTTCCAAAGATTTTTAAATTGTCACTCAAAGAATAATATTTTCAAAGTATGAAGAACCCCTCTGTATTAGTCTGTTTTCATGTTGCTGATAAAGACATACCCCAGACTGGGTAATTTATAAAGAAAAAGAGGTTTAATGGACTCACAGTTCCATGTGCTTGGGGAGGCCTCACAATCATGGCAGAAGGTGGAAGGCACGTCTTCCATGGCAGCAGGCAAACAGCAAATGAGAACCAAGAAAAAGGGGAGTCCCCTTACAAAGCCATCAGATCTCGTGAGACTTACTTCCACGAGAAGAGTATGAGTGAAACCAACCCCATAATTACATTATCTCCCACTAGGCCCCTCCCACAACATGTAGGAATTATGGGAGCTACAATTCAAGATGAAATTTGGATGGGGAGACAGCCAAACCGTATCAACCTCTGAACTCAGTATATTTTATGCTTAGGCTCAGGGCTATACAAAACCTTTCTAGAATTAGATTTTGCCACATCCATTCTGATAACAGCCCTCCTAGCTTAACTTGCAGATTATTCCTTCTTCAATCTAGTTCATATGTGCTAGGTGGTCTCTATTGCTGCCCCAGGGGTGGACCACATGTCTCAGGCCCAAGCCAGTAAGCACATCACATTCCCCTGGCCTTGGTGCTTGCAGACACAAGAATAATTCCTAGCCTTGCAAGCAAAAGAGCTCACTGTTTCCTACTGTGCTTAAATCTTGGAATAATCTGAGCCTAGGACTGCCGCAGTCATCTTGACATCAAGCACAGAGAGCCTAGAAGTTCCAGAAGTGATGACGAGGAGGTTGCACATGAAGTCAATCTAGTGGGAGGCAGAGAGGAGAAACACAGAAAAACAAAACAAAACAAACAAACAAACAAAAAACCTAAGCCCTAATGATACTGTTTGAGCCCAGAATCCAACTATGCCAGCAGCCAGGCTACCTGTGGACTTTTTCGGTTGAGTGAGAAAATAAATTCCATCTTTGCCTCAAGACTTTTGGAGGAGATGTTCTAACCCTTGTAAATTAATACAGAAATAAGTATATAACAGACACGTTTAATCTGATGCCATCTCATTTCCAGGCCCCCTCCCAAACTCATCAGGGGCTAGAGTCTCAGAGCTATAAAACTGACACAGAAGGATTTCACAATTTCAAGTCACTTTAAAACCAACATCACAGGAAATGTGATCACAGAATCTTTAGCCAAATTCTATTTTGTAGGCATTTTCAAAAATACAAATCCCATTTATGAGATAATCAAGAAAAACTACCAAGAGAGTAATTACATGCAATCTGCTTTGATTATTGGTCTTAGCCATCAAAATTCATAAATGCATTAGAAATCATATAACAAAGACAAGACATATAGCCTGATCCTGAAGCATGCAAATAGATATACAAAGTACTTCCTGCTTTTTATTGGCTGAGTGGTGAATAGGTGTAGTTATACAGTTTTTTCCTTTTCAGGAACAAAGATCTGAGCACTCTGCATGAGAGAAGCCTCATAAAATTGCCAATATGTGGCTTTGGGTTTGAAACTTACTCTGGAACTTAACGTTTGTGAAGAAGTGCACTAAGCATTCCCCTTAATTCATTAAAGTCACTCCCTCCACATTGAAGTCGTGATACGCAGAATGCAAATTATAAACCTAACTGCACATATGGATTCTTGTTTAATGCAATGACCCTAGTTTTATAGTCCAGGAGTCCATATTTGAGGGAAGGTGGTAACCAACCTCACCCAACAGCTAACCAACCTCACCCAACAGCTTGTAATCTTGGAAAAAAAAGTAAAAAATGAAAAACACTCATGGGCCAAGTTTCTAAAATGGGAAAATGGTGCCATCTTGTGGTTACAAATATGTAAAAATAAACGTTTTACCTTTTCTCTTTTTTTAGAGATGGTTTCACTCTGTCACCTGGGCTTATGTGCAGTGGCTTGATCATAGCTCTCACTGCAATTCAAATCCCTGGGCTCAAGTGATCCTCCTGCCTCAGCCTCCCAAGCAGCTAGAAATAAAGGTGCACACCACTGTGCCCAGCTAATGTATTTATTTTTCAAGACAGAGTCTCACTATGTTGCCCAATTTGGTCTCAAACTCCTAGCCTCAAGTGATTCTCCTGCCTTGGCCTCCCTGGGACTACAGGGGCACACCACCATGCCTGGCTGAATTATTTTAAAAATTTGTATAAAAGTGGGGTCTCACTATGCTGCCCAGGTTGGTCTCTAGCTCCTGGGCTCAAATGATTCTTCTGCCTTAGCCTCCCAAAGCACTGGGTTTACAGGCATGAGCCACCACACCTGGTCTCACTTTTTTCTCATATTAAAGAATCATTGCCAAAATCAGGCTCACTTTAAGTAATCATTTCCCTCAGTGTTCTGATACACCCCAATAAAGCTTCTTTGTTTCTTCTTTAGAATACTGTTAAAGTGTAGACACCTTTCTTTGACAGTCAATTTCCCTGCTTTTTCAGCCAGGAAACTCCAATTTCCTGTAAAAGTCGTGTCCATGATTACACTTTAATTTTTGGATCAGAAGCAGGCTTTAATTCTGAAAGCTAAGATGATGCATTCATGGAAGAAAAGAAGAAAAAAAAAAAGCTCAAACCAATTTTTAGACATTAACACAATAATCAGCGAATGTCTTGAGAGATGGCCCGGGACATTAGAAACAGCATTTGAGAGTCCTTGAAAATGCAGATTGACTTCCAGAAAACATAGTGTTCATAGTGAGGAGTCAAACACCTTCTTCTCAGAAATTGTTGGATTGATTTAAAAAAAAAAAAAAAAAGCCAAGATAGGCATGAGCCAAGATGTCATCCAAAATACCTTATATTTTGTGGAACTTTTCCTACACAAATGCAAGTGGGGCTAGACTGGAGGAAGTGCCAAGGGCCGACTCACTGTGAATGTCAAACGGTGCCACGGAAAAGCCGGCCGGGCGCAGTGGCTCACGTCTGTCATCCCATCACTTTGGGAGGCTGAGGTAGGCGGATCACTTGAGATTAGGAGTATGAGACCAGCCTGGCCAACATGGTGAAACCCCGTCTCTACTAATAATACAAAAATTAGCTGGGCGTAGTGGCGCTCACCTGTAACTCCAGTACTCAATAGGCTGAGGCACAAGAATCGCTTGAACTTGGGAGGTGGAGACTGCAGTGAGCAGAGATCGAGCCACTGCACTCCAGCCTGGGTGACAGAGTGAGACTCTCTGTCTCAAAAAAAAAAAAAAAAAAATTTAAAAAATTTAAAAAATTAAATTATAAATAAAATTTATTTTTAAAAAAGAAAGAAAAGTAGAGAAGGCTTTCCTCTGCATTATGAAGACAGTCTGGTAAACCCGTGGGCAGATCGGATCATGAAAATTAAAGAAATTTCCCCAAAAGCAATAATGTTTGGGTGGCTTGTATTTATACTAGGAGATAGGACTTCAGTCTAAATTGATATCATAATTTAAATAATTTATATTTAAGTTTAATAACATTCCTCAATATTCAATAGAAAATTCTTCCTTTATAAGAATAAAGCATAAATATAGAAATTACCTGCCTGGTAGAGTTATTGATAGGAAAGATGGGAATCAAAACAGAACACGACTTAGAGCGTGATTGTGGAGCTGGCCACAGCAAAGAGAAAGAGAGAGAAGTGAGGAATGAGAGAGTGGGGTTTGGGGAGAGCAAGTGAAAGACAAAGAGAGAGTGAGAAGGTCTCATGTAAGCATACGGTAAAAGCATGTGCCCTAGATTACATATGGCTGAGCCGAATCAGAGAAATAGTAAGTCTAGTTACAGTGGCTCACACCTGTAATCCCAGCACTTTGGGAGGCTGAGGTAGGAGGATCGCTTGAGGCCAGGAGTTCAAGACCAGCCTGGACATGATAGTGAAATAATTAGTCTCTACTAACAATACAGGTGGCGGGCACTTGTAATCCCAGTTGTTCAGGAGGCTGAGGCAGAGAATTGCTTGAACCTGAGAAGCAGAGGTTGCAGGGAGCCGAGATCGCACCACTGCACTCCAGCCTAGGTGACAGAGTGAGACTCTGTCTCAAAAAGAAAAGTTTTAAAAATCAACCAGGCATGGTGGTGTGCACCTGCAGTCCCAGCTACTTGGGAGGTTGAGGCAGGAGAATCACTTGAAAAAAAGAATCTTTACCCAAAAAAAAGTTTTCTAAAAAATTAGCCTGGTGTGGTGATGCAGACCTGTAGTCCCAGCTACTCAGGAGACAGAGGCAGGAGGATGGCTTGAGCCCCAGAGTTCAAGGATGCAGTGAGATACGATGGTTCCACTGCCCTTCAGCTTAGGCAGCAAAGTGAGACTCTCAAAAATAAAAATAAAAAAGAGGGGGGAGTAATAGCAATAAAAGGCAACATTTTTGGACCCTCACCCCATACCAGGTGGAATAGTAAACTCCAGTTACACAACGCTTCATTTAATCCTGTTTGAAAATTTAGAAAAATAAAAAAAAGATGTGATTTTTTTCCCAACACTACTAGATTCTGGTAACTAGATGAGAGAGACTTTTCATAGAATTTTTTTCCAACTTAAAAAACTACAGATCACTTTAAATATGTATGGCATTCTTCATCAGCACCTGCCATAATGCACCTTCATTGACCAAATGAATATGCCAGATATTTTTCAAAAAGTCTGAAACATTTTTAGAAGTAGAATACTGTTGGATACAATGGCCATGTAATCACAGATTCTTGAAATGTCTCTTCCCTCCAAAGTGAGTTAAGTGAATCTAAAAAGTGAAAACATTAAGAAGTATGTAATTCCATACTGAAGCCAGAAATAGGTCCAACCTTATACCACAAACCTAGCACCAAATTTAGATAAAATAACTGAACTGGAAAAGTGACTCACTTTCAAAAAAGAAGTATGCAAAGAAGCAGCAAACAAAAGACATGTGGGTAAACATGTGGGTAAACCCCACTTAGTATGGGCAGTTCAGGAGGCAGAAAGAACGTAGTTGGTTACTAGCCTATTTCCCAGGGCCCACACTGGAAGAGCTGGCAAATTTATCTTCCACTTTGGTCCAGGGTGAAAACACTGATCACCACTTTTTTTTTTTTGTTTTTTTTTGTTTTTTTTTGTTTTTTTTTTTTGTTTTTTGAGACGGAGTCTCGCTCTGTCGCCCAGGCTGGAGTGCAGTGGCCGGATCTCAGCTCACTGCAAGCTCTGCCTCCCGGGTTTACACCATTCTCCTGCCTCAGCCTCCCGAGTAGCTGGGATTACAGGCGCCTGCCACCTCGCCCGGCTAATTTTTTGTATTTTTTAGTAGAGACGGGGTTTCACCGTGTTAGCCAGGATGGTCTCGATCTCCTGACCTCGTGATCCGCCCGTCTCGGCCTCCCAAAGTGCTGGGATTACAGGCTTGAGCCACCGCGCCCGGCCTGATCACCACTTTTATACACCTGGTAATGGAGGGTGCAAAGATTGTACTACAAGAGAAAAGTTCTTAGGTATTTTTTTCACACTTTAGTATTTTTAAACTCAAGTTGCTTTAAAAATCTACAGCAAAACAAACTTTCCATCTTCCAGATGGAAAAGTAAGTGATAATATAATCATCAATTCCTGTGCTTTTTCTTACCTTTGAATAGAAGAGTTTTCTTGTGTTACATCTTTTAAAATTTTACTCTAAATGTAGATCTCTAATCATTTCTATGGATGTCCTCAAAAGATTACCCCAGTGAGGCATTCTTAGCATAGAACTATCAGGTATATGTTAACCATAATAAAGAAAATATTTGTTCCATACTTTTGTGGATTTTTCTGGGGCCTTCTGGGATCTTTCTTTGTGCTGAAAGAATTAGACTTTGCTCCAGGCTCTGATATGGAACAGGATTGTATATTAATTGAAGTCATTAAGGACATTGATGGCCATTCTGAATTTAAAGTTGAAACTTCACTTCTGTTCTATTTCCTATTTCAAATTGTATCCAGCAATATATTCCCCAATATAGACCTCAAAGTTTATGCAATGAGATTAAATAACAATATTAAAGTATTCCAACAGTCATATGTCAGTATATACCGATGTTCCAAAGTTAAATATAATCTCCCTCCCATTAATAATTTCCAAAGATTTGATTAAATTCAAAGATGAAAACCTTTAAAACATTAAAATCCCAAATATCTAAAACGGCAAAAATCTGAAAGAAGAAAAATACCCCTGCTGTCTTTGTTGTGTAGTATGCATCCAAAGAAATGAAAGTCCCAAATCCCAACCTTCAATGCAAAATCATTCTCCCCAACTTCTCATTCTGTTCAATTTCAGTTCTATGAATTCTCCATTTGCATTTTTTCAGGGACTGCAGCCTGACTGTCTTTCTCTGGAGTGGGTTCAGTTCCTTCGGGACCTCAGAAATTGTGTCTGTTTGCTGCTAAGTCGCTCAGGGGCCTCCTTTTTAAGGATCCAAAGCATTCATAGAGCATACAAAATTAGACCTCACTGTGTTCCACATCTACATATTTTAGAAAATAGAGCAATCCCCAATTCCTAGAACATAATCATGTTCCAGAACCCGGCACTCCCTGTTGTCAAGATCATAAAAGAAACTGAAAAGTACCTAAAAATAAAATACTGGTTTCAGCTTTACTCGATTGCTGATCAACTCATGATGTTTGCCTGGGATGCGTGATAGTCACCCTAAAAATCAGTTAGGATTGTGCAAGAATGTTTGGAGCAGCATTACGCAAAATAGACAAAAAAAAAAAAAAAAAAACATAGAAGCAATTCAATGCCTATCAACTGGTGAATGGATAAACAAAAATGTGGTCTGTCCAAAAACCATTCAACTATAAAAATGAATTTATATTGGTACATGCTACAATATAGATGAGTCTTGAAAACATTGTGCTAAGTGAGAGAAAACAGGCACAAAAGACCACATATTTTATTATTCCATTTATATGAAATGTCCGTAATAGGCATATTCATAGAGACAAGAAGTAGATTCGTGGTTGCCAGGAGATGGGAGAAAGGGAGAATTGTGACTGATTGCTAATAGGTACAGGGTTTCTTTTGGGGTTGATGGGAATACTCTGGAGTTAGATAATAGTGATGGTTGCACAACATAGTTAATATACTTAAAATCACCGATGTGTACACTTTTAAACAGTGAATTTTATGTTCTTCTAAATTTACAGTAGCACCCAAAATAATGTCAGGAGTTTCACCTTTGACAGGATGAAAAGCTATACTTTGATTCCATAAAAAAAGGATTAAAAGTAACCTATTATTAGAATTAACTGCTCTTTTATTTGAAGCATCTCGTGACATCAGTGTGGTAGTGATATTATTTCACAGTGTGAACAATTCTCTTTGGGGTATTCCAGATAACCTCTTATAGCTATCACTTAATTTTTTTCTGAGAAGAATTTACAATCTAAAGTGAACAAAATTAATTTAGAGAAACAGTCGATCTAAATAAACGTGAAACCTTTTTTGCAGTGTAATAGGTACATATACTTTGCATATCTTCATGTTTTACATTGTTTACAGGCATAGGTTCCTTAAAATAACTATCACATGTTCAAGTTTATGATAACACTTTTTTAGGAGACATATGTCTTTTGTATTTATGTGGTCAGTGATATCACTATAGACCCTTAGTGGATGAGGCTATAAACATTTGACAAAGGCTATATATTTATCATCTGCTTTCTTGAGAATGGAATCCAGTTATGTGTTTATTTTCAAACCAAAATGTACTTTTTTAGATCATTTCTACTGCAAGGATTATCGCAAAAAATGTTACAAACAATAAAATAAATACGTACAGATTTTTTCGACACAGACTCACTCTAGCGAGGTCTTCTTTGCCTGCATTTGTTTTCTTGCACTTAACCTGCAGTTTCCCGGGTGTCCCTCTGACCATTCCACATGGCCTCGAGCATCTCCCAGGCCCTAGCAAGGACGTGGCACAAGCGGCCGAGGTGAGCTGAGGTTGAGGTGTGGGAGCACCAGGGACGGCCGCTGACTCTTCCGCCTCCACCCAAGTGCGGAAGGATTCTGCTCTCGCAGGCTTCGGTGTCATCGCACAACCTCATTACAGCCACAAGCACCCTGTATGAGGCCAGTGACACTACGATGCTAGGTAGGTTTGGAAAAGAGGGTTAGAAGCCAGAAGTGAAAAGGGGACAGTATTCAAATCCATCCTAGATTATTTTGAAGGCAGCAGTTAGTTAAATATTCTATTTTATTTTAAATGAGAAAACGTCACTATTCGTGTTAAATGGACAGGGAGTGTGATTCAAGAGCCATAAACCCAGACTGTGCAGGACAAGCAAGTTATGACGTTCTAGGACTTCGACAAAAGGAGGTTGTTGGCTTGCGTTATTTCGAGGTACTGATGGGGCAAATGACGTTTCTGTTGTTACTGGCAACAACAAAGACTGCGGTTTTTTTTGGTATTTGTCCCACAGCCTCTTTTGAAAGAGCCTCTTCCACCCTTTATGCTTTTTAGGAATGAATCCAGGCTTGACTCTCAGGGTTTAAAGCTTATGGGCTTTCTCCTAATCCATGTCCCTGTAGGAAATTTCATCAGGAGCCTCCACTTACCTAGTTACATGGCTTGAAAGATGATCCCAATTCTGAAATGAGATGCCACCCTGAGCAGAGGGCCCAGCCAACCTGTGCCCAGATTCCTGACCCAGGGAACTGTGAGATAATTCATTTGTGTTGTTTTCAGCTGGTAAATTTGTGGTACTCAAAAACCAATGCAACTTTAAATAAATATATCAACTCGAATAAACTAACTTTATTTATATATGTGTACTTATTTGTGTATCTGTGTATGTGCACAAATGTCGACAAAGAGGCTGCCCCTAACAAAACTCTAGACAGGCTTCTCTGAGCTCTTTTTTGACTAGGCCTCATCTTCGGTGTGTTCTCCAGAGCCCAGTTTTAGCAAAGGTTCCTGCCGAGTTGGTTTTGCCGGAATCTCTCACCCTTGTTATCTGATCCAAGTCCCTATTCCCCAGCATCCCCCAAGTGATTATCTGATCACCTCAGCTTGCAGTCAGCAAGAATGTAAGTCCATTTAGCCAGAAATCCTTCACCAGAAGTAGTTTCATGTGGTTTGTGCATGTTTTTAAATATTTAAAAGTGATCCATGCTTTATACGTAGTTCTAAATGCTTCTGTAAGATCTTGGATTTCTTTTAGTTTGAACCTTTCTTGTGTTGCTTAAGCAAGTGGGTGAGGGAAGTGTGAACCCTGCCTGCCTTCTCTCAGCTCTCCCTCACTGAAGATGGGAACGCAGCTCTCCGCAGTGGCACCTGGGACCCCTGGCTTCAGTGCCCAGGTGACACTCCTGTGGAGAAAAGCACTTTAGGACCGGTCTGCAGACACCCTCTCATGAATCTTCTGCTTTACCATGAAGCCTGGGAGAAAACAAAGGGGAAAAATGTGAGAAGAACTACGCTGCCCTTCCCGAATAGAAACCTGTTGGGCAGAGGCACACGCAGCTGAGGACAGAGCTCAGCATTTTACATTAAATTTGCACATAGTTTCTGTGACCTCATTTGACAGACTGTTTTTGAGCTCCCTGTTGCAAATGTGTCTATTTTCCTGTTCACTTAAACCTAAGGGAATACTCACATCAGCCGCAAGAGGTGACTCTGTTGCACTATTGCTCCTGTATTCTCTTATGGCTGTCACAATGACACTGATATCACACAGTGACATGAACCTGGACGTAGGGCAGGGTACATGCAGAAGAAGACTGTGCCATGGTTAGCCCAGCACTCATTCAATCAGCTAAAATTGTGATAAGGGAAAATGAAACACGTGTCAAACACTACATTCAAGGTACCCAGAAGTGAAAATGGGAGAATCTTGACCAATTCATGATGGCAAAGCCACATTGCCTGTGTCATTCACAGTCCTTCTCTATGATCTGTGTTTATGGAGTAGATCTATGTGTAGCCTCTCTTACGTAGAATAAGGTTCAATTGAAGGTGATAGAAAATCCCAAAAATGATAGTCCTTTAGGCAAGTTAGCATACTTCTTGCTCATGTAAAATCAGGCAGAGGCTTGGCCATTCAGGTATGGCAGCTCCGCTTCATGAGCCATCAGAACTCCGCACTCCCCAGCTGTGCCCAGGGCACAGCTCACTTACTCATAGTCACATACGGCTGCTGGAGCTCCAGGAAACACAACTGCATCGCAAGCTGCAGTCATGAAAAAGGAGTAGAAAAAACAAAAGACCTCCTCCTCCCGTAAGGGAAGTCCCTGGAAGTCACAGGCAAACAGTTCCGCCTCTACCTCACCTTCCCAACTTTAGTTCCATGGCCACACTGACCTGCAAGGGAGGCTAAGAAGTGTAGTATTTACATGGATGTTGATGTTATCAACTGAATATGTGGGGCTTTAGTAACTAACAAAAAAATGAGAATAAATATCAGGAAGAAACTAGGATTTTTAGACACACAAAACACTCATTCCTTAATAGTAATGATTCCTTTTTAAGAAACTATTTTACATCAACAAGAAAAGACTTGGGAAATTCAACAGAACACTGAGAAGCATATGAAAAGGTAATTCAAAGTAGGAAAAACTTTAATAGATTAAAAATATGGGAAGGGAAACTCAGAAAATTTAGTCATGAGATAAATGACACAAAAGAGCACTTTACATCAATTTACTAATTTTCAGAATTTGAATTATGCCAAAATTAGTGGAAATGTATGTGCACGTGTTCATGTTTTATCTCAAGGATTCAGACACACTTGGAGATTTTCTTCATACTTAGTGAAAATAATTATGCATATACTTTATGTCCCAACCATCAAATCCTGGGCATATTCCCCTGACAAGAAGCCATGGAGGACATTTTCAAAGATCTTATTTGCAACATTTATTGTACTGCAAAGTATACTAAATTTAGATGTCCTTTACCTGGAGATTTTGTGTATAAGACATGGCTGTATTTATTGTATACATTTATATTTATATACTATATATATTTATCTATATATGTCATAGCTTTTATAAATAATTTCGTATAAATGTGCAGGTGGCAAGAGGGCCCAATGGTCCCTCGTATAAATGTATTTGCATCTGTTTTTTGTTTGTGTGTGTTTATTTTCTGGCTGTATTTGTTTTATAAATTTATATTTATAGATGTATATATTTTTCTCTATTATAGCGATTACACACAACTTCGTCATGCTGTAATATAGCTATATTAACTGTATATTCTATATGAAATAGATATATGTGCACATATATGCATATATACATAAATACATATAAACAAAGCACTATGGGTAGGCCTCAAAAGCAGTGGGTGTTTACCATCTGCAAACGGGCCATATAATGTGGCTTTCTGGCTCCCTGCCAGTAGCTGGCAGTATTGCCCAATAGCCAGGAGTGTAAAAGTACGTGTATCTGTTTGTGGGAGGGTGTGTGTCTTTGTGTGAGATTTTTGGGTTATGTTTAGTTTGTGTGTGTGTGTGTGTGTGTGTGTATCCACATGCTTGGGGCTGTATAATTTATATATGAATATACATACATATCTTTATATATGAATATATGTACATACGTACATCCATATTTATATATAAATCTATGTGATTATATATGTTTACTAAGTGATACATGTTTTTAAGTATTAATTTACATATCTAGGCTTTCTTCTTCCTGCCTGGAGGCACACCACCACAAAGAGAAACAGCTCTAACAAGTTCCATGCATAAATATGTATGTTTTAATTTTTATGTATATGTTGATGCATATATTTATATATGTTATCTCTTTCTTCATATATTAAAAATATAGACATGGATTTGTGTATGTGTTTGTTCGCGTCATGCCTTAGCTGGTGCCCTGTGTGTGGGAAGCACTCCAGACCGGCAGAGCGCACCGCTCCGTTCTCCAGAGCAGCAGTTTCCACACGCTGAGCCCCACCGATGGTTTATCCCCCGGAGAGTGGAAGGCACAGCTGTTGCATCTGGTTGCTACGTCCCTGAGCTTCAAAAAACAGAAGAGACAGGACTTTCTTTTGGGTGTAAGGCAATACAGTTTTCAGCCTAGACTTGGCGACCCAAATTCTGTGCAGAAAGCTAGCGCTGCTGCTGTCCCAAAGCCAGATGCCAGGCCCGGAACCTCAGGGCTCCCCGGGGACTCCCCACTTGTGCACGTGCAGTTCAGTCTCCTGGGATGGACCTGCCTCACCCACAAGCTGGACCCGAGTTCTCTGAAAGGCGTCATCCATCCCCTGTGGATGGCCACATCCAGCATCTGCCTCTGACCTGGTTTTCCTCGTTTGCCACCTACACCGTGGACCAGAAAGTTTTGCCAAGCCAGACCCATTCCATGATTCTCAAAGTTTTGGGCGAAACCTCAAGTCTGTGGGTTCCCAGGTGTCTTTTTTTTTTTTAATTATTATTTTAGATGGAGTCTCACTCTGTCGCCCAGGCTGGATGTAGTGGCGCGATTTTGGCTCACTGCAACCTCCCCCTTCCAGGTTCAAGTGATTCTCCTCCCTTAGCCTCCTGAGTAGCTGGGATTACAGGCGCCTGCCACCATGTCTGGCTAATTTTTTTGTATTTTTAGTAGAGACGGGTTTTCCCCATGTTGGCCAGGCTGGTCTTGAACTCCTGACCTCAAGTGATCAGTCCGCCTTGGCCTCCCTGCCAGGTGTCTTTAATCCAAGTGTTCTCCGGGTCTGCCCTGGTTTCTCGAGATGCAACTGGGGCCTGCCTTATTAACAGGCTCACACGGGTCTGTGCAGTCTTCAGTATAAATTGGGGGTCACTTTCCTGGTCCCCAAATGCTCTCAGGAGCACTCAGATCCATCCTGTCCTGGCCTCACTGTCCCTCTGGCCCGAGACCCCCTTACCCCACCCAGATTCATGCCGCACCCAGTGACTCCTTTGTGTTCAGACCTAGCCTGTTTTCATCCTCCTGGAAAGCCTCCCCTCCACCCACCCAAACCGGGACGCCTCTCTCTGTCACCACCTCAACTATCAAAAAAGAGTCACTGTCTTGACTGACAGCTTCTGGGTAAGTGGGCAGCTTTCCACTAGAAGACGATGGCGCTTGGCTGGATCTGGTCAAAGGGCCATGTTCAGGGGTTTGTCATTTGTGGAGGCTCACACGGAACTGGCAGGAAAAGGGCCTCTGGGCCTTTTGTTTCACTCCACTGCCAGTCTGTGGTAAGGGGGCCCAATGGCTTCTCATATAAATGCACGTGCCTCTGTGTGGATTTGGGGCAACATGTTTGGGTTATGTTTATTTTATACATAGAGACTTGTACATATACACCTATATATATTTGTTCACATACATTTTTCTATATATATAATTACACAAAATATTTACATTCACTTATGTATATAAATATGTCTATATTTATGTGTGTGGATGGATAGATAGATAGAGAGAGAGAGAGAGAGAGAGAGAGAGAGAGAGATAGGTTTTTCTCTTGCCTGAATGGAGAAGCACCACTATGGACGGGCAGAAAGCGCTACACCGTTTCCTGTATAAATATATATACGTGTGTGTGTGTATATATGTGTGTGTATATATATGTTTATATGTGTGTGTATATATATATACACGAATATTTATATGCTGATACATATATTCACATGTTACATATGCCCTTCTATCTTTAACAAACACACATTTCTGTGTGTGGATAAATCTATTTCTTGCTGTGTCTTAGCTGGGGCCCTGCGTGTGTGAAACACTCCAGACCGACCGACAGGCTGGGCCTCCCTGTTCCTCCAGAGCAGTGATTCCCAAAGCTCAGGCCCCACCCAGTATTGATTCTCTGGCCCAGTGGGAAGGTGCAGCTGTGCATTTGACTTCGGGCGTCAGGGCCATTGCTTCCCTTGGTGTTTGGGGGAAAGTCACGCTGCTGCTCTTCGTCCCCAAATGCTCTCAAAGGCACTCAGTGCAGTCTCACTGTGGCCTGCCTGTCCCTCCACCCTGCGCCATCTTACTGCCCCTGCCTTTCTCTGCTCCCAGTGAATCCTGAGGGCTCAGACTCTTCTTTCTCTCCATGGAAAGCCTCTTCTCTACTCACCAAACTAATTGTATTGCCCCCACCTGCAGTGTTCCAAAGAAGCGCAGCTAACCTGATGCGCAAGTTCTGGGAAACTGGCCATTTTTCCCAATGGAGGGTGATGGCCCTGGGACGCCTCTTGTTAAACGGAGATGGCCAGGTGTTTCCCATCCAGGACCGGTGACATGGACATGGCAGGAAAGAACTCCTGCTGGCTTTAGGGTTCTCTAGGCTGCTAGTAGGTGGCATGAAGGCCCCAGGGGACCAATGGCCTCTAATATACATGCAGGTGCATCTGTTTGTAGTACATGTGGGTTTTTCAGTGAATTTTGGATGTTTATTTTATACATATATGTTTGTATTTATACATTTATTTTAAATATATTGTTTGTATTTATATGTTTATTTTAAATATGTGTTTATATATAAATTTATACATATAATTATACCAAATATCCAAATTTATTCCTTCATAAGAATATGTATATTTTATGTTTTCTAATCACCTGCATGGAGAAACACCAAGATCTACATGGACACATCTATATTTTGATGTATATGTTGATACACGTTTACATGCTACATACTCCCTTACACCTTTACATGCAAACACATTTATGTGTGTGAATATATTTATTTCTAGTTATATCTTAGGTGGTGCCCTGTATGTGTGAAACACTCCAGACTAGCAGACTGGGCTGCACTGTTTCTGCAGATCAGTGATTTTAAAACACTGAGATCCACTGAGTGTTGATCATCTGGTCACGTGAGAAGACGCAGCTGCACGTTGGACGTCCAGATCAGAGATATTATTTCCCTTGGTGTCCGGGCCAGCTTGCACTCACAGTTTTGGAGATTGACAGAGAGTGCTGACCAGATGTGTTGGCATGAATGGGAGCGTCCAAAGCCTACGATAGCTGATCGCATTAGGTGTTCTTACACTCAAGTTCCACCTGGTCACTGTCTCCCTGAGGGTCTAATAACAGAAGACATGATCCATTTCTTCGGCTTGTGCAGTCATGCATTTTCCAGCCTTGTTTTGGCAAGTGTGAGCCAGCCAAGAAGCAAACAGTGTGTGCGACCCGAGGCCTGAGGGCTGTCGGTAGCATCCCCACTTGAGCAAGCGCACTTGAATCCACCACAATGGACCGCCTCAGCCACAGGCTGGGCCCTGGCGTGGGGACGGGCATTATTCCTCCAGCTGGGAAGGCAGTGCCCAGCACTCTGCCACTGAACTGTTCTTCCTTGTCAACCACCTACATCGCAGTCCAGGGGGTTTTGTTAAGCCAGACCCCTGTTTCCCTGCTGTTCACACTAGTGTGAGGTCTCAGGCTCACGGCTCTCCTGCTGCTTTTCATCCAGGGATTCCTCAGGCCCACGAGACCCTGTCCTAACAGGCTTTCTCAGGGTGTGTAGGCTTAGGCATCCAGAAGCTCTCAGGGGCACCCCGCCCAGTCCTCCTCTGCCCGTCTGGCCCTGTACCACCATAACCCACCACAACTGCACTTCCCCCAGTGCATTCTGCAAGCTCAGACCCAGCATTTTCTCTTCTCCTGGGAAAGCCTCTTCTTCACCCACCAGATGTGGGACACCATTGGATGCACTCACCTTATGTACTCAAAACATGGGCGCCTAGTCTCATTGAGAGGTGCTGGAGGTGTGGGCAGCTTTTCCACTAGAGGGCAATGGCCGCTGGGCTTGCTCTGGTTAAAGGCCAATGGCCAGGTATTTGCCAACTATAAAACGTCTTATAAAACTGGGCTTTTTGGCTCCCTGTGCTGCCACAAGAAAAGCAGTGTCTCCCTAGGAACATGGAAGTACATCTGTGTGTGTGTGTGTGTGTGTGTGTCTGTGCGTGTGTGTGTGTGTATGCATGTGTGTGTGAGTGTGTTTATGTGAGATGCTCCAGTGAACATGGAAGTGCATGTGTGCGTGTGTGTGTTTATGTGAGATCCTCCAGGGAATGTGGAATTGCATCTGTGGTGGCGGGGGGGACATGTGTGATTATGTGAGATTTGGAGATCACGTTTTTAAATAAATATATTTATATATACAGAGAAATACATGCTCATACATATAACTACATGTAGTATCTATAGTTATATATACATAAGTTGCCTCTCACCTACATGAAGAAACACCACCTCAGACTATAAGACAGCATCACATACTTTATGTGTAAATATCTCTATTTTAATTCTTGACTTATATGTTTACCATATATTTACATACGGTATATATTTCTTTATATATTTTTAAATATACACATATACACATTAACGTGTGTGTGTATCGGTTTATTTCTAGTTATATTTTGGCTGGCGCCCTCTATGTGTAAAACACTCTGATTGACAGACTGAGTCACACTGTTTCTCCTGATCAGCGATTTTTTTCTTTCTTTTTTTTTTTAGCAGAGACGGGATTGCATCGTGTTAACCAGGATGGTCTCGATCTCCTGACCTCGTGATCCACCCACCTTGGCCTCCCAAAGTGCTGGGATTACAGGCGTGAGCCACCGCGCCCGGCCCCGATCAGCGATTTTAAAACCCTGGGCTCCCACCCAGTGCTGATCTTCTGGTCCAGTGGGAAGATGCAGCTGCACACCGGACTTCCAGAGCCAGGACCCTTTCCTCCCTTCGTGGCCGGGAGAACTCAGTCTCCCACCAAAGGAGGTCAGAGAGCGTTTCCTGGATGTTTTAGGGAAAACAGAGATTTCAAAAGACTGTGGGACCCAGTACAGTTCATTGGTGTTTCATTCCAGTCCCGTCTAGCTGCTACCTGCCTGAGCTTCTGAGAACAGATGGGGATACTATTGGCTAGTAAATACAAACATTTCATCTCACTTTTAAAGGAACCTCTACCATCTACCCTCTCTGAGGGCTGTTGGCTATAAAGTATGAGCTATATAACAAGACCTCATTTGCAAGCCAGGCCTTCTCTTCTCTCTTATAGCCTGCCTTGCCACCATAACCTGATTTTGCCATAACTTGTTTCCGGCCATGCTCTGAGCCCCCATTGTTTATGGCCTCTAGGTGGTAGCTACGCTGCTAAGCACTGTTGGAGGTTGGAGTCATCACTTTGTGGTTCTCTCTTGTGCGCATCAATAACCCTGCATGCCATTTCTCCTATTAATCTGCATTTGGCCAGCTGATTTTTCAGTGAAACTTTAGACCGCAAAGGGGAAGTGTTCCCTTGTCCTCTATCATTTTGTGGCTGTGAGCAGAATACCAAAGCCTGCTCTTCCAGAAGCTGCAGCCAAAGGAACCCAGGACCAGAGCAGCTGGCAGAAGAGTACGAAATTCTTACCAGCCAGGCTGCTGGCCTCTGTGTGGACTCTGTTTGAGCAGATGGTGAAAATTGTTGCCTTTTCTTTCTCCATAAAATCTTGATTAGTGGAAGAAAAAGATTTGTGTGACTAGTCATACGTGTAGTGACTCTTGTGTAGTCTTTGGCATGAATAATCATGTTGTTTGATCCCTTTTCCTCCTAGAAATAGTCTCTCACTCTCTCTTTGTCTTTCTGGGTTGTGCTGTCATAAAGAAGGGCACCTCAGAATAGAACAGGGGTTCAGAACCCCTAGAAACCCAATTTTGAGCCACTTCTAAGACTGGTCAGATGTATGGCTCTGATCAGACTGGTGTCTATTCAGGCAAACTTTACTATTTGTTCCCCAAATAAAACCACATGAAGCTCCCCTCTGACCTTGTTTCATGTCCTTGAGAGCCTGGCTTTTAACCAAGTGGGAGCACTCTTGGTCGCCACCATCTGAGAAGTGTGATTTTTGGGTCACATCCAGTGGCCAGTCTAAAACTGGCTGGGGATCTCAGACATGTAAGATTTTAGGCAGCACACTTTTTGTTCCAAATGTGTCAAGTTCTCAGGAGAGTTTGTCTTAATAAGTCCTATCCCCATGGGGCTTACATCACATCAACTCTTGTTGCCTAATTAGTACTGAAAAAGTACACGTTCAGGAGCGCCTCCCTAGCATCGCAGATTAAGGTGTCCGTGACTGGCAGTCCCCCACTAATTTGTGGGTTACTGGGGGTACTGTGTGCAAAAACACCATCCTTAACCATCTGTGGCAACAAGAGCTCTTGCCATCTTAAGCCTATTTCTGAGAGTAAATTTTTCGAGGGTCATTAGGGCTGCCTCATCTATGCTGTCTCCAGGAATATCTTTTGTTTATATGGTAAAAGTTATTTTAAACTGTAAAATTGCCTTGTGGGCTTTTCATGAACAGGCTTGTTGGACTGAGTCACGATTGAAATAAGTTCACCATTGGAAATTCTAATCATTAGTGGTTAGAAAACCGATCCTTCATGTCAGAAAGACTCCTAAATTTAGAAAAAGAGATCTCTTATTCTAAACAATTGCTTCATTTGTATTTATGGGAAGACTAATTTAAAATAAATATTCATAGTAGTTTCATGGCTATACTTAGAAATTCTTTTGACAAAATTAAAGGGCGAAAATCTGGCCCAAAGCAAAGTTTAAAGTTGTCGTATACTCCGAGTGCCTGCTGTGACTCTCCTGCAGAATTTGCAGTGCCGGCCACTCCACCTCGCAGTCTGGTTAAAATTCCAGACTTCCACTGCCATAGCCTAGGTTTGATTCCTGGTGGGGAATTAGTCACTTTGGTTGGATATTTATGTGATTTTATCTTTTGGGGGACCATTTGTTACCCATCCTTTTCCCTCTGATGGACGTGTATATATATATATATATAATTTTTTTTTTTTTTTTTACTTTTATTTCAGGTTCAGTGTGTGCATGTGCTGTTTTGCTACATGGGTGAATTGTATGTCACTGGGGTTTGGGGTACAAATGATTTCATCACCCAGGTAGTGAGCATAGGTAGTTTTTTAACCCTCACCATTCTCCTCCCTTCCCTTTTCAAGTGGGTCCCAGGCAGTAACAAATGCTGGCTAGGATGTGGAGGACAGGGAACCCTTGGACTCTGTTGGTGGGAATGTAGTTTAATACAACCACTATGGAGAACAGTTTGCAGGTTCCTCAAAAAACAAAAAATTGAGCTACCATGTGATTCAGCAATCCCACTGCTGGGTATACATCTAAAAGAAAGGAAACCAGTATATCAAAAAGATATCTGCACTCCTATGTTTGTTGCAAGACTGTTTACAATAGCTAAGATTTTAAAAGCAACCTAAGTGTCCATCAGCAGATGAATGAATAAGGAAAATGTGGTACTTAAACAAAACAGACTACTATTCAGCCTTAAAAAGAATAAGAACCTGTCATTTGTAACAACATGGTTGGAACTGGAAATAAGTGAAATAAGCCAGGCACAGAAAGACAAACATCACATGTTCTCACTTATTTATGGGATCTAAAAATCAAAACAACTGAACTCATGAACAGAGAGCATAGAAGGATGGTTATCAGAGACTGGGAACGGCAGTGGAGAGCTTGGGAGGTGGGCATGGTTAATGGGTTAAAAAAAAAAAAGAAAAAAAAGCTCAGAGAAATAAATAGGACTTACTATTTGATAGCGCATCTGGGTGACTATAGTCAACAATAACTTAATCATACATTTTAAAAAGACTTAAAGAGTGTGACTGAATTGTTTGTAACTCAAAGAATAAATGCTTGAGGGAATGGATACCCCATTCTCCACGATGTGCTTATTTCACATTGCATATCATCAACACATCTCATGAATCTTATAAATATATACACCTACTGTGCACCCACAAAAATTTGAAAAATAATCAAATAAAAATAGTCTAATCATAATTTGCAAATACCGGCTGTTTTCTGTCACCACTAAATCAGTCTCCATTAAATACAAAATATACACAAAGTATGTATAAAGCTTATATATATTTGCTATTTCTGAATAAAATAAAATCAATCAATCAGCTACATCTTATACATTCTTACAGGGATGGAGGTATTTAAGAACTACCTCTACTAATCCTAGAAATGTTTCAACTCCTGTAGAAAAGATAGAACAGCTATCAGATTAATTTTCAAATTATACTAGAGAAACTTCAGAGAACAAATTTTGTGGCATCATACATCAAAATTAAACAATGACATCAGTGAGAATTACATACAATTAACTTAGGGACAGTTATGGATTGGTTTATGGTCTTGGATAGCCATTATTTCCACACAAGTAAAGCTCATGACTCAGTAATTATTTCCTCTTTCCTGAACAGATTTGGCCCTGGTCAGTTCGTGACCCAGAATTTTTTTTTCCAGGAAAGAGCACTTATTCTGTCTATTGATCCACAGACAATAGACTCTGCTCACAGATTGAAATATAAACTACCCTCCTGATTTCTTTCTGCTGCCAGGACAATGGGCTCAGGTTTATGTTCACAACAGCCAACGAGTGCATAGAGGTCTGAGTATGGGCCTGCGATCCTGTGACTTTACTTCCCCCGAGAACTGCAACTGTCATCTCACCTGTGGATGCAAGGACAGTACATATTTGATGACTTAAAGTTATTTTTTAATAACTTTGTCTTAGTTTCCAGTTACCAGAAAAATGACAACTTTCTACCAAGCATCTTCAAAGACATGAAAATGGGAGAGGCTCTGTTTTTCCATGATCCCTGGAGGCAGACAGGGGTTCACATGGAGAGAACAGGACATGCTGAGTCTGAGACATAGGAGACTGACAGCAAAGCACATGTGTCTTACCGGATTCCGTGCTTCCCTGAGATCTGCCTCTGCTGAAAATCTGATTTTCAGTTAACCCCCAAATTCCTGAGCCAAACTATTAGTGAATTGTAAATAGATGGGACCACACAAAGACCTTGAGAAGGAGGTGTCAACAGGTTACAGTGCAGAGAACTTAAAGACAAATATTTAAAAGGAAAATAGGGACAAAATAGTGTGCTTCAATGCAAATTAACATTAAACTGTGGCTCATATATAGTCTAGGAAATGTATTTTAAGATCATTTACCCCATAGAGATAGACATGCTAAAGTAAATAATATTCATAGAAGAAACAGAACATTTATTAAAGATTTGTCTTCCACACAAGAGAGCACCAAGTTTATATTGTCCAAAAGAAAATTTTATTCATGAACTAATTAAAACACCAATACCGCTTAAATGATTTAAAAGTTACAAAGTAACCAATCTTCCCAATAGTTTTTAGGAAGGATATATAAAAGTGATACGGGCAGCGCCTAACTGCACGCCACGGCCGTGTTGCTGGCGGGGCGGGGCCCGGCAGGCAGAGTGGGCGCCCGGGTCCGGCCTTTTGCCACCTGGCTCCTGGGCGCGGCCACCCCCTGCGCCCCGCCGCCCCTGACCCTGGTCCTGCTCCCGCCCAGGCCAGATGCCCAGCTGCTCCTCCAGCAGCCGTGACCTCAGCCAGGCCACGGAGACAACAGGCAGTAGGGTCAGCCACACAGAGGAGAAAAAGCAAAGCAAGTCACAGCAACTGAAGAAGATTTTTCAAGAATATGGCACTGTTGGCGTGTCATTGTACACTGGAATCTCATTAATCTCCTTGGGCATATTTTACATGGTTGTGTCAAGTGGTGTGGACATGTCTGCAGTCCCGCTGAAACTCGGATTTAAAGAGTCCCTGGTACAGTCAAATATGGCAGCAGGTACAAGTACCTTTGTGGTGGGCTATGCAATCCACAAGCTGTTTGCGCCAGTGAGAATCGGCATTACCTTAGTCTCTGTGCCCTTGATAGTCAGATAGTTTTGCAAAGTGGGATTTTTTTAAACCTCCAGCTGCAAAACCTTAATGAACTCTTCAGTCGTAGGCACCGAATACCCATTTCTTCTAAATTACACAATTTGGATTGGTTTTAGGGTTGTAGGATTTCTTTTGGAGGGGTAGGGCGCTAATTGCTATGTTCTCATGGATACACTTTGCCAGTAAAATTCAGGCTTTTGAACAATTTTAATTTACAATTTTAATTTTTTGCTTCATAAATTTTGTGAATGCTATTCATTATAGGATTTGTATATATAATCTAAAATGTCAGCAAGATATCACAGATGGGTTAACATCTCAAGACAAAATAGTCTGCAAATGTGCCTTCTGGGAGATTTTTGGCAAGGGTCTGTCTGTAAAAGTTCCAGGGCATTAATCTTGGCTCAGGTTCCTAAAAAGCAATGATTAATTTAACTGGCTTTTGAATATCCCCTTCTGCTTATATTTGTTGTCAGCTGCCTACAGTTTAATATGCAGTGTTCTGCAAAACAGCTGCCAGTGCTACAATCAGTGAAGCAAAACTTAGTATGTATTCACAACCTAAATTAGTATCAATACTTTGACATTCATTACATTTGTTTTGGGGGAGGGAAAGTATTTCTGGTATGTTTCATTGATCCCCAAACACCTTCCAATCTGGACATGATGGGGCTGATTCCAGATGGTTTTTCTGAAATTTTATTAAAGTATGTCAGCATCATTTGTTTAGGTAAAATATGAAAACTCTGCCGAGTAGCAGTGGCATCACTTGGTTCCTGATGCCCATATTCCAGATACCACACATAAAACAGCTAAGGCAATCTTAGCTTTTCTTAGACAACCTTTATCTCAAACTTTCAGACATTCCAGAATTGTCATGATATTTACACTGTCTCATTATTTTGAGTTAAAAATCCTGTTCAAGAAAAGAAAATTTTGTATCACTTCCTCAAAAGGAAAATTCATAGCACTTGTCACAAATGGAAGGCAACGATGAGATAATACAAGCCAGGAAGGGGCTTGTATTACACGGGCAGGTGTAGTTAGTCAACCGAGCCAGTTTTACCTAATGAAGGGCAGGTGTGTTAGAGAGATTAGCTAAGAGTAGAAAGTCAAGCACAGAGGCCGGGTGCGGTGGCTTATGTCTGTAATCTTAGCACTTCAGGAGGTTGAGGCAGGTGGATTACTTGAGGCCAGGAGTTTGAGACGAGCCTGTCCAACATGATGAAGCCCCATCTCTACTATAAGTACAAAAATTAGTCAGGCATGGTGGCACACACTTGTAGTCCCAGCTGCTGGGGAGGCTGAGGCAGGAGAATTTCTTGAACCCAGGAGGTGGAGGTTGCAGTGAGCCAAGATCGCACCACTGCACTCCAGCCTAGGCGACAGAGGGAAACTCTGTCTCCAAAGAAAAAGAAGAAAGGAAAGGAAAGAAAAGAAAGCAAGAAAGAGAAAGAAAGAAGAAAGAAAAAGAGAAAAAGAAAGAAAGAAAGGAAAGGAAAAGAAAGAAAAGAAGAAATAAAGAAAGAAAAGAAAAGAAAAGAAATCTGAGCATAGATCCAAACTGAGACACTGAGACCTCCTCCTTGTAGTAGTCAGGAGCAGATGATTGAAGTAATTCTGTCCTGTGGGGTTCAGCGTCATGCAAGCTCCCCCTGGGCCATTCTCTGCTGCAGAGCACTTGCTCCATACTCTGGGAACCCAGATTAACCAGTCTGCCCTGTCACATAGTTGAAGGAGTTGCATTTATCTTTCTGGCTCCCAATTCCTTTAAAATTATATTTGCTGCAGAACCTCCACAAGGCTAAATAAAATAAAATCACATTTGCGACCATCAGAGAACTGAAGGAACTATTAACTGGCTGTCCTGGTTTTGCTGAGATTGGGCTGTTGACAGTAGTTCCTGGTTGGCTCCCAGTTACCCATGTCAGTTACCTCTGTTAACATTTCCAAGAATCTTTGTGTGGACAGAACAGAGCATTTTCATCTTGTGTTTAAAGCAATTTGTTGACTTCGGCTCCTCACCACTTTCTATACCAGTCTCCCATTCACGTCCCTAGTAATGCTTAGGCAAAAAGAAAAAAAGAAAGAAGGAAGGAAGGAAAGAAGAAAGGAAGGAAGAAAAGAAAAGGAAAGGAAAAGCTGATGGTGAAACCTATAGGTTTAAGGGCTTAAATCTCAAACTTTGTGTTAGGAGTAACGGGAGTGTGCTGAGAGGGCAAGCAATAAAACGAGTCATACCAAAAAGCCACATTGCTCTCTCCTAAGCCCTAAACCCACTCCACTCCTGAGGCCAGTGGTCCAAACAGAAAATAACTGGAGAAGACAAGGAGGTCAAAGGATCAGGGAACTAAGCATTACGTGAATTCACCAGCAAAATGTACAGAACACTTGTGTTTACATTGTTTTTATGGAACTAGCAGAATAAAACTGTTCTATTTTAAAAATGAAAAAAATGTGATAATTTTGTTTGATGCCATATAGACTATGCCAATATAGATAATTAGAGCATATTAATATAAAAGTAAAATTTTTGAATGCTAAAAACCATTGTGCCAACCCATTAAAATATTAGATCATTAGGAAATCCCTTTATACCAGAAACGCAAGTAAGAGTCATCACATTAGGAAACTCATTAGCACAATAAATTACATTAATTGAATTAATGAGAATGTCTTGTGTTCATGTTCATAGATAGAAAAGAGATAATGCCAAAATTTTAAACAAGATTATTTTAAATGATTCAATTAGTATGGAATTGGTGCAAAATATTTCTTTAAAACATAAAAATAGATTTGTATCAATGAAAATTAAGACATTACATGATTAGGCAGGATAAGCATTGTTAAGACATCAAAGGTACTTTAATTAATAAGTTGATTTTATGGTTGCATAGTATTCCATGGAGTATATGTACCTTTGCAAGGGCGTGGATGGAGGTGGAGACCATTATCCTTAGCAAAGGAAGGCAGGAACAGAAAACCAAATACGGCATGTTCTCACTTGTAAGTGGGAGCTAAATGATGAGAACACATGGACACATAAAGGGAAACACACACACTGGGCCTGTCGGAGGGTGAAAGGTGGGAGGAGAGAGAGGATCAGGAAAAATAACTACTGGACACTAGGCTTAACACCTGGGTGATGAAATAGTCTGTACAACAGCCCCGCCCCGCCGACAGACATTTACCTGTGCAACAAACCTGCACATCCTGCACGTGTACCCCCGAGATTAAAATAAAAGTTAAAAAAATAAAGAAAATAAAATAAGTTGATTTTAACTCCGATATAGATTCCATCTGTGTTCAGGATATAGAAATTGTACTGTAAAGAAGAGCAAACAAATTAAAATACCCATGAAAAGTCTCAAAATTAAAAGAGAACGACTTCCCTTTTAAAATATTGTAAAGACTTGGAAATTAAAATTGTGTTGTGTTGTTTCATCATTAGTCTGAAAGACCAATGGAAAACAACATTCAAAAATGGAATAAAACATATATGAAAATGTGCAATGAAAGCAGGAGTGCAGAAAGAAGAGACGAAAGCTTGCTGCGTCTCACTGGGCACTGAAGCTCACAGACAGGCAGCAAGCTTTGTTTCTCACCACGTGTGCTTTCTGGAAGTTTGGCATTGCCACATGTGCAGGAAGGACCTTTAACATTTGAGGAAGAACATTTGGGGGCTAATATCTGATTCATGTGACTTTTTCTGCCTCAGTATTCATTGTAACCTGTTCTCATAGCTCACAGTATGTTTCCTGCTGAGCTAAGATGTTACTGCCATTAATAGAGCTGTATTACCTGCACCTTTCCCCTTTCTATGTTTGGGAACCTTGAGAACAGTCACACATAATTGTGGTAATTCTTTAGTTGGTCACTTGCCTAGTGAAAGACTATCGGGGGGCTCCTCTCCACACTGGGCCCACAGGGGGAAAAAAAGCTTGTGAAGAGTTCTGGGACAGAACACTGCCTGGGGACAGTGAGATGGATCACTTCAAGGTACAATATTCTTAACTTATATCCCAAACTGATGTAAACAGAAAGTTCCACACGCCTTCAGAAAAAGAGAGAGAGAAAAAAAGACATGATTGAAACGTGGAATCATCTTTGGTTGTGAAAAACACTATCTTCGGCCGGGCGCGGAGGCTCACGCCTGTAATCCCAGCACTTTGGAAGGCTGAGACGGGCGGATCACAAGGTCAGGAGATGGAGACCATCCTGGCTAACACGGTGAAACCCCATCTCTACTAAAAATACAAAAAATTAGCCAGCCGTGGTGGCGGGCGCCTGTAGTCCCAGCTACTCGGGAGGCTGAGGCAGGAGAATGGCGGGAACCCGGGAGGCGGAGCTTGCAGTGAGCTGAGATCCGGCCACTACACTCCAGCCTGGGCGAAAGAGCGAGACTCCGTCTCAAAAAAAAATAAAAAAAAGAAAGAAAGAAAAGCAGAAGATGTGCTAAAATCAAAATTAACAGATGATCTATGTCTGGAATAAAAGTGGTTATTTGTTAACAGATGCTGGTGAGGCTGCAAAGGAAACTCCTATTCACTGTCACTGGGAATGTAAATTAGGTCAGCCACTGTGGAAAGCAGTTTGGAGATTTCTCAAAAAATGTAACAGAGCTACTAATTGACCCAGCAATCTCTTTACTGGGAATATACCCAAAAGAAAATACAACATTCTACCAAAAAGACACATGCGAACCTCCACACGCAGCACCTCTAATATAAAAGTTAGCATTATTTCAAAAAGTGTTTATTTGTGAAAAATTTTCACCCATGGTAGGGATGAAGAAGAACATTCTCACTAAGGTCAAGAGGCGCACATCCAAAGGCAGCCCCGGGGACAGGGCTGGGAAAGCCAGCAGCACCAGCGTCCTGGGCACATGCCAACAGGTGTTGGCTGAAGCAACAGGTGCCCTGGGGAAATGGAAAGGAGTTACTTAGACACAGTTGCTGATTCTTGAATTTCCTATTTTTCACAGGATGTCTTTATCATTTTCTTACCCTCCTGTCTATGTTTAGACACATGGCCCTCAGAGGTGACTTGTTGGCCGCAGAATGAAGAATTCATCACTGTCCTTTGGTCAAGGTAGAGGGAGTTATGTAATTTCATAAACTTTCCATATCTGATGACAGCAATGAACAGATGGAGAAGATACATTATATTCATGAACAGGAAAACTCAATATCCTCAGGATGTCAATTCTTCCCAAGGTACAGATTCAATGCACTTCTAATCAAAATGGAAGCAAATTATTTTATGGACATAGAAAAAGTAATTCTAAAACTTACATGGAGAAGAAAAAGACCTTGAATAGATAACACGATATTGAAGGAGAACAAAGCTGAAGGAAAGACAGGCACTACTCAACTTCAAGACTTACTGAAAAGCTACGGTAATCAAAGCAGTATCATATTGATGAAAGAATAGACAGGTTAATGAAATAAGACAGAGAGTTTAGAAATAGAGACACATCAATATATTTAATTAATCTTTGATGAAAAAGTAAATGCAACATAGTGAAACAAAGATTGGTTTCTTCAGAAAGTGGAACTGGAACAACTGAATATCCACATGTAAAAAAGATGAATCAGATCTTACCCCCTCATCAAAATTAAGTCAAAATGAATCACAGACCTAAATGTCAAATACAAAACTCTAAAACATCTGGAAAATAACAGGAGAAAATCTAGACTCTCTTGGGTTTGATGATCTCTAGAAAAAAAACACCAAAGTTACAGTATATAAAAGAAATAAGTTCCTGATGGAATATAGATTAAAAATTTTTAATTTTGTATAAAATGAGAAAAATACCAGAAGAAAACATAAATGCCTATTTACACAGATACATTTTTATGTTCACAAAACCTTTCTAAGATGCTCAGAAACAAGCACTGTGAAGGTTAATTTAGCAAAAAAAAAAAAAAAAAATCACCCTGCATATAAGAAAAAATAAAAGGCAGCATACTGGTAAAATATTTACTATACATGTATGTGCGTGTGTGTATACATATTAGATTTAAACATCTTCATTTTATACAGAATTCACTCAAATCAACAAAAAACCCTCTAATTTAAAATTGGGGAATTTAAATCAGAGATCTAAATTGCAGATCTAAAAAAAGTACTTTGCCTCTAATTTAAAACTGGGCAAAGTCCTTTTTTAAGATCTGCAAGTGACCTATGCACACAGGAAACAGTATTTAGTGTTCCTGGTTAGAGAAGGCATTTAAGTTAAAAGAGGAATCAAATGCTGTTTTCTATCCACAAAGTTTGTGAGGATAAAGAGCAGTGATATTTATATTGCTGCTTAAAGTTTAAGTTGCAGATGACTTTCGAATAGACAATTTGGTGGTAAGTACCATATTTTAAAAAATGTATATGCCCATTAGTGATCAATTCTATTACACTAAAATATTTTTAGAAAATAAGGAAACATACATGCAATTTCTTTTCTGAGCACTGCTTAAAATATCAATGTATTAAGAAGAATCCATATAATGGCTTTTATAAATACATTTCTGTGAATTTATAGCATGGGGTAATATGTGACCACTGAAGGTAGAAATATATGCAGAAGTATGTTGACATTTGAAAATGTATTTTGGTGTACCAAGTGAGCGTAAAGTTCAGTTTGTTTATACATACAGACGATAGTCTTGTGTTATCTGAAATTATGTACAAAATATGATAAAATTTGTTATTTGAGGGCATTTGTTGTAACTTAAAATGTTTTTCCTATTTGTTCTCTTTGATTTCTGCATCGGGCATGTACAATGTTATTAGTAAAAGTTTATTATTAATGAGATAATTTTTGGGAAGAGCAGGAATATGAATTTTGCCCTGATAAAAACAATTTTTCACTTTCTATATTTTAATTTTTATTTTTTTGTGGATTAGTATATTCTGTGAACTTTTAGCATCTTCAGAAGAAAATCATTTTATCTGTGCTTGTTGATTTACATATACATTTTATTAGAAATCTATTTTTATTATATCTAGATTTATTATACATATGTCAGTAATTACAGATTAATCCTTTTAGTGTAGTTTTATTATTAGGAAAATAAAGTAGCAAATATAAGTGCTTTATTTATAGCAGTTTTTTAAGATAACTTCCCAACTGTATTTATCCATTCTTTGAATCCATTTATCACATGTAAGTTGAATGCCTATTATGTAGAAGACACATTCTATTAACTCTCAAGACCCTCTCATCCTTAAAAATTTCACATTTACCTGCTAAGCCTGAGCAATGTGAGAGACTTAAAACTGGCGTAATAGGACTGAATCTCAGTTGCAGCTTGTCCTCTCATCTTTCAAACAAAAACACTTCCGAAGTGAGAAAGTAGTAAGAGATAACTACCAACCACAATTTTGGAAATTTATAACAGCTTTAAATAGTAATATTAATCATTGGAAATACCTAATTTACAAGTATTCCCTCCATATATCTAAATATGAATTAATATACATTCTGTAAATCTAAATACAAAGTAAAATGAGCCATACCTGTTCATTTGAATCCCAAGTTTTCTTCGGCTTGAAGTTTTTAAAATATTAAAGGAGTACTTTGTTTTAACTTTTTTTTTTTTTTTTTTTTTAGACAGAATCTCGCTCTGCGGCCCAGGCTGGAGTGCGGTGGCGCGATCTCCTCTCACTACAAGCTCCGCCTCCCGAGTTTACGCCATTCTCCTGCGTCAGCCTCCCGTGTAGCTGGGACTACAGGCGCCCGCCACCGCGACCGGCTAATTTTTGTATTTTTAGTAGAGACAGGGTTTCACCGTGTTAGCCAGGATGGTCTTGGTCTCCTGACCTCGTGATCCGCCTGTCTCAGCCTCCCAAAGTGCTGGGATTACAGGCGTGAGCCACCGCACCCAGCCAACAATTTGTTGTTTTTATTTCAACTCTCCTTTTGCGTAGTACTCTTAAAAGCTAAAATTTCTTTAAGTGTTAATCCTGTGACTAGGACTGCCATCGACCTGTTTGTTGTATATACCATATTCCACTTCATGGAAGGCACCGTGAATTGTGTGATGCCTCCTTACTTTATGTACCAATAAAAGATTGTTTAAATTTTTGCCAAATACAGTTCTAATAAATAATGAATTGTAAGTGGCATTTCAATGCCAGAGATGTTAAAATATGAGAAATTGATCATCCTAGAACCATTAAAATACAGTGTTATCTCTAACCTTTAAAACACACCACAAAGTAGGCATAATTGTATTATATTACTTAAAACGTTGTCTTTGTTAAGTAGAAGTAATAATTATAATATCTAACAATTACCGAGCTGTTACATGTGCTAAAAACTCTTCAAAATACTTTGCATAGATTCTCATTGAGGCATCACAGTGATGTTCTGTGAGATAACTGCTGTATTCATCTTCACTTTATTGATGAGAAAATTGAGGCACAGAGAGGTTAAATGATAGCTAGTAAGTGAAAGACCTTAAAGTAATACTCAAGTCCGAGTTGAACTGAATCCAAAGGCCAAGCTCTTTCTATTCAAATAGGCCACTCTTTCATTAATGTCGTGAGTAATAAGAGCAAATGAATGTTGTACTTTCTTCAGGAGATTATTAAATATTTGTTTTGAAGGCAGATAAAGAGCATGGTATTTAATGTTTACAATTACATAAATCATTGTATGTTTTGAGACAGTGGACTAAACTTTCCTAAAACATCCTCTCACTGTCATAGGACTACTCTACACTGGGCCTGTGCCAACGGCCACGTGGAATTAGTAACACTTCTGGCAGACAGAAATTGTCGACTTGACATCCATGACAGTGAAAACAGGACACCTCCTGTGAAGGTAAGTTGTAGACAGTTCTTTCAGCAGGAGATGGATTTGGTTTAAATACATGGAATAAAATGAATTTGTCTCATTGAAATACAACTAGTTTGTGAAACCTGTGGAATATTTATTTTGATTTCCTAAAATTTGTAATTTACTTCTTACTTTAATACTGACAGGCTCTACAATGCTTGAGGGAGGCTTGTGCAAATATTCTGGTAGATTCTGGTGCCAATCCAAATATTGTAGATGTGTATGGCGACACGGCTCTCCATTATGCTGTTTATAGTGAGAATTTGTCAATGGTGGCAAAACTGCTGTCCCATGGTGCAGACATTGAAGTGAAAAACAAGGTAGACGTTAACCAATGTTCTTTTCAAAATATTTGAAATCCATTTGTTTTAACATTAACATATGTAAGTTTTTTTATATTTGGAAGCTCAAACATTCCTTGAATGAAAACAGTTTGAAAGAACTTAATTGTCTAAGATTTTACTTTAAATATTAATATTTTTACAAGAACTATTAGAGAGTATGGTTTTCTGTTCATTTATGATAAATATTTGAATTTGTTAAAGGTAAAACTTTTTCAAATATTCTTTCCCCCCGCCAAGTTTTTTTTTCTTTCCAATTTGTGTAAAACTACAAGAAAGTAAAATTTGCCTCCATAAATTGAGTCACCGTGTAAAATTTAGGAGACATGCAGAAATCTGGATGTCCTCTTAAAGGATAAAACCTGGTGTCTCTTGAGCCCATATGACTGTTTGGTATGCTCTGAAGAGGCTCTAGCTTTACACAAAGCATGTGTTTCCAGTTTGCTACTGCGCCCACCTAAGCACATCAGTCACTCAACGTACCTCTTTTGCCTCTGTCAACATTTCAGTTATCAATTCCTCTCTCATAGTATATTTTGGTAAAGATTTCAAGGTATTCAAGACAGTTGATAGATGTTTATAATATATAGTTTATATTTTACATTAATTCATTAATAATAGGGTTGATTTCTAGAATTTATAAGATTTTTTAAACGACTTTTCTTTAAATAAACCATAAATTGAGGCAATAATTAATAGCCTACCAACCAAAAACAGTCCAGGACCAGACAGATTCACAGCCGAATTCTACCAGAGGTACAAGGAGGAGTTGGTACCATTCCTTCTGAAACTATTCCAATCAATAGAAAAAGAGGGAATCCTCCCTAACTCATTTTATGAGGCCAACATCATCCTGATACCAAAGCCTGGCAGCAATACAACAAGAAAAAAGAATTTTAGACCAATATCCCTGATGAACATTGATGCAAAAATTCTCAATAAAATACTGGCAAACGGAATCCAGCAGTACATCAAAAAGCTTATCTACCATGATCAAGTGGGCTTCATCCCTGGGATGAAAGGCTGGTTCAACATACACAAATCAATAAACGTAATCCAGCATATAAACAGAACCAAAGACAAAAACCACATGATTATCTCAATAGATGCAGAAAAGGCCTTTGACAAAAATTCAACAGCCCTTCCTGCTAAAAACTCTTAATAAATTCGGTATTGATGGAACGTATCTCAAAATAATAAGAGCTGTTTATGACAAACCCACAGCCAATATCATACTGAATGGGCAAAAACTGGAAGCATTCCCTTTGAAAACTGGCACAAGACAGGGATGCCCTCTCTCACCACTCCTATTCAACATAGTGTTGGAAGTTCTGGCTAGGGCAATCAGGCAAGAGAAAGAAATCAAGGGTATTCAGTTAGGAAAAGAAGAAGTCAAATTGTCCCTGTTTGCAGATGACATGATTGTATATTTAGAATACCCCATCATCTCAGCCCAAAATCTCCTTAAGCTGATAAGAAACTTCAGCAAAGTCTCAGGATACAAAATTAATGTGCAAAAATCACAAGCATTCTTATACACCAGTAACAGACAGAGAGCCAAATCATGAATGAACTTCCATTCACAATTGCTTCAAAGAGAATAAAATACCTAGGAATCCAACTTACAAGGGATGTAAAGGACCTCTTGAAGAAGAACTACAAACCACTGCTTAGCGAAATAAAAGAGGACACGAACAAATGGAAGAACACACCATGCTCATGGATAGGAAGAATCAATATCGTGAAAATGGCCATACTGCCCAAGGTAATTTATAAATTCAATGCCATCCCCATCAAGCTACCAATGACTTTCTTCACAGAATTGGAAAAAACTGCTTTAAAGTTCATATGGAACCAAAAAAGAGTCCATATTGCCAAGACAATCCTAAGTCAAAAGAACAAAGCTGGAGGCATCACACTACCTGACTTCAAACTATACTACAAGGCTACAGTAACCAAAACAGCATGATACTGGTACCAAAACAGAGATATAGACCGATGGAACAGAACAGAGTCCTCAGAAATAACACCACACATCTACAGCCATCTGATCTTTGACAAACCTGAGAAAAACAAGAAATTGGGAAAAGATCCCCTATTTAATAAATGGTGCTGGGAAAATTGTCTAGCCATAAGTAGAAAGCTGAAACTGGATCCTTTCCTTACTCCTTATACGAAAATTAATTCAAGATGGATTAGAGACTTAAATGTTAGACCTAATACCATAAAAACCCTAGAAGAAAACCTAGGTAATACCATTCAGGACATAGGCATGGACAAGGACTTCATATCTAAAACACCAAAAGCAACGGCAACAAAAGCCAAACTTGACAAATGGGATCTAATTAAACTAAAGAGCTTCTGCACAGCAAAAGAAACTACCACCAGAGTGAACAGGCAACCTACAGAATGGGAGAAAATTTTTGCAATCTACTCATCTGACAAAGGGCTAATATCCAGAACCTACAAAGAACTCAAACAAATTTACAAGAAAAAAAACAAACAACCCCATCAAAAAGTGGGCAAAGGATATAAACAGACATTTCTCAAAAGAAGACATGCGTGCAGCCAACAGACACATGAAAAAATGCTCATCATCACTGGCCATCAGAGAAATGCAAATCAAAACCACAATGAGATACCATCTCACGCCAGTTAGAGTGGCAATCATTAAAAAGTCAGGAAATAACAGGTGCTGGAGAGAATGTGGAGAAATAGGAACACTTTTACACTGTTGGTGGGATTGTAAACTAGTTCAACCATTGTGGAAAACAGTATGGCGATTCCTCAAGGATCTAGAACTAGATGTACCATATGACCCAGCCATCCCATTACTGGGTATATACCCAAAGGATTATAAATCATGCTGCTATAAAGACACATGCACATGTATGTTTATTGCGGCACTATTCACAATAGCAAAGACTTGGAATCAACCCAAATGTACATCAGTGACAGACTGGATTAAGAAAATGTGGCACATATACACCATGGAATACTATGCAGCCATAAAAAAGGTTGAGCTTGTATCCTTTGTAGGGACATGGATGCAGCTGGAAACCATCATTCTCAGCAAACTATCGCAAGAACAGAAAACCAAATACCGCATGTTCCCACTCATAGGTGGGAATTGAACAATGAGAACACTTGGACACAGGGTGGACACAGGCTAACACACTGGATTTTATTGGGAATTTTAAATTAATTTCAGCAATAACTTTCGAGAACAAATTATTTCATTCCTTCACTATTTACTTGAGCATTTAAAAATGTTATCTTGTTAAATCTTTATAATAACCTAGTGAAATAAGGCTCTAAAATTCTCATTTTTAGAAGACGTTGAGCATAAGAGAAGCAACTTGTTCCAGAAAAAATACCTATTGGTTACTGCGCTAGGACTTATTCTGAGTTAAGGACATTTTGCATTATGCCAAGCTAACTGTAGTTAATTTACTGAGTTACCCTGCCCTGAATTCATGAGTATTTCATCTTACTTTCTTTCTTCTTTAATTAGCAGCTTAATAAGTTCCTAGAGCTTACAAACTTAAAGTCTCTGGAATAAGTAATATTCTGATGTTAGCTCTGATATTGTCTGAAATATTCTAAGAACTTAATACATTTGGTAAATGTTTTCTATATCAGTGTTAAAATAGTAATTTTATTTATTACATTTTTATACACAACATTCATCAACAACTTTTGGAATATAAACAAAAGATAACTAAAAATCCCCAAAATAGCAATCCAGGGAAGACTTCTGATAGTAAACTACTCTTGGTGGTGCTACCATAAGGTTACGGAAATGTTGATCACACAACAGCAATTCAAGAAGCAATGTGGAAATAGGATGTGTTTACATATATACGTGTGTGTGTGTGTATGTATATAGCTTTGATTTAATTTTTTAGTTTATTATTCAGAATAAGTTAAGAATTTAGTTGTAGGTAGTTTATAAGCTCAGAAAATATTATCCAAAAAAAATTTTTTTAATTATGGTCCCTAAAATTTTATATAATATTTTTGTATAAATAAGTAAAACAATTTTTAAGTTTGTATATTGTATGTTTCCTCAATTGTCACAACAACTTAAGTTTGTTATAAAATGTATAACCCTTGGTGTGATTGATGAGCTCAGTAATAGGGGATAATCAGGTTATCCAATCTAATGAATTAATATTTTTATAAATAAATTTTATTACATTTAGTAGCTTAGATGCCCTGAATTATAAGCCACAAAGAATAGAACATCTAATAATGAAAAGTATGAATTAATAACAAAAACTGCAGCATTTCAATATTATAACCTATGAAGAAACAATTATTTATGTATTTATTTATTTAATTGTAGAGACAGGTTCTCCTTATGTTGCCCAGGCTGGTCTTGAACTTCTGGGCTCTATTTAATTTTTACAATAAATGGTTTGCATTTAGTAAATGAGAATTAACTACAGTTGAGTCTTGAGCAACATAAGAGTTAGGGTGCCGATCCCCCATGCAGCTGAAAATCTGCTTTATATGAAAATCTGTTTCTTTTGACTCCTCCAAAATTCTGCTAATAGTCTACTGTTGACCTGGAGCCTTTCTGAAAGCATAAACAGCCAATTAACACATAGCTTCTATTTCATATGTACTATATACTGTATTCTTACAATAAAGTGAGCTGGAGAAAAGAAACTGTTCTAAGAAAGAAAAAATATATTCACTATTTATTAAGTGAAAGTGAATGATTATACATAAAAGTCTTCATTCTCATTGCCTTCATGTTGAGTAGGCTGATAAGGAGGAGGTAGAGGAGAACTTTGTCTTGCTATCTTGCAGTGGCAGAGGAAAAGAAAAATCTGTCTATTAGTGGGCTCCTACAGTGAAAACCCTTATTCAAGGATCAACTGTGTGACATAGTGACTTGTGTCACAAAAAGGTAAGTATCTTTAGAATTTGGAACTCAAGAATACTTTTCTGGCACCATAAACAAATGTCAACAAGAATGACAACACTTAGCCAGGGTGCATTAGCACCAACAGGAGATTATTTTTCAAAGATACCTACTGAGTGCAGAAGTCGGAAAAGCAAATCTTGTTCAGAAGGGCAGGTTATGTTACAGTCTTGTAACAACAGGGTCTCACTATTATCATCTTCATTACCTCTAGGTTGAAACAAATAAGCTACATTTACTTCATTAGAACAAGATGTGTTGTTTATCTGCTGGACAATTAGTGTGTTAATAGTAATTTTGTTACAAAAAGATACTCTGTTCCTACTGGCCAAAATATTAACATTATAACTATTCAAATAGCTTAACTCTAGGCTCAACAAATTATAATAAAAGTACAAAAATTTTTCACAATAACAAAAATGCTACCGTGATACCTAAATGTGACACAATGCATTGTACAATATGAACTGTATGAGCACATCTTTAATTTATTATATATTTATCAAAGAACCTCTATAAGTTAGGTTTTGCAAGTTGCAGGAGACAAATATGGAATACACATAGTCTGGGTCTTTAAGGTGCTCATAATACAGTAAAGCAGTCCCCATTGAATTTCTGCATTTTTCCTACAGATTTTTCTAAAAAATGTTTTTTATTCATTTATCCACTTGTCCACTTAACAAATAAATGCCAGGCATCTTTAAGGTACTAAGCATTGTCCTTGTTATTATCATTGTCATTTTTTATTATTTACTACTTTATTAAGGTACTAAGCATTTTTCTTATTATCATCTTTTTCTAATATTTACTAATTTATTTAGTGTTTACTCTGTGCCAGAAGCCCTTTGGGAGCTTATAATTATTACTTATTATGTCGTTACCATATTCAGTATGTGTCAGACATTTTATATCCAAGGTGAACAATTAAAGCTTTAAAAAATTTGGTAGTGTCCAGGAGTGGTGGCTCACTCCTGTTATCCTAGCATTTTGGGAGGCCAAGGTGAACAGATTGCTTGAGCTCAGGAGTTTGGGACCAGCTTGACTAACATGGTGAAACCCCTCTCTACTACCTATGAAAAATTAGCTGGGCGTGGTGGCACACGCCTGTAATCCCAGCTACTTGGGAGGCTGAGGTAGGAGAATCGCTTGAACCCAGGGGGCGGAGGTTGCAGTGAGCTGATATGGCACCATTGCACTCTAGCCTGGGCGACAGAGTGAGGCTCTGTCTCAATAAAACAAAAAAACAAAAAACCAAAAAAAAAAAACACTAGGAGAAAACTGTCATAGTGTTTAAAGAAAGCATGCAGAATGAGTAGAAGTTTGCCAGATAAAGAATCAGAAGGATGATATTTAGCAGAAGGAAAATTTAATCACATTGTTTGTTTGGCAAAAGGAACATCTGAAGGATGCCTGATGAGTCTGAACCCTGGGCAGAAAGAAGCCTGAATAGGCTGAACACCTGGTGGAGGGAGTGCCTGAATGACGCTGCACGCTTGGCGAAGGGAACACCTAACGATGCTGCACCCTTGGTAGAGGGAACATCTGAGATTGTCACATGTCCTACAAAAGAAACATCTACAAAAGCAAGTACAAATGGTAAGATGCTTCAGTGAACTTTGTAGGGCTTATTGGCACTTTGGGTTCCCAAGTGGAAATAGTGTAATATGGGAGTAGTTGGGAATGACTTGAATATCTAGATAAGGGAAGCTTAGGCAACACTTTTTAATAGTATAGAAACAAGTAGATCTTATTCTGTAGATCCCGGAAAAATTCTTACAATAATTCTGGCTGTAAATACTAGATGAACAAACAATGGCTAAAAGCATAGGAACCAAAGTTGTTTTGGTGGTCCAGGGATATCATAGGATTCCACTTTTTTTTTTTTTTTTTTTTTTTTTTTTGAGACAGAGTCTCTCATTGTCACCTGGGCTGGAGTGCAATGGCGCGATCTTGGCTCACTGCAACCTCTGCCTCCCGGGTTCAAGCAATTCTCCCGCTTGAGCTTCCCAAGTAGCTGGGATTATAGACGTACACCACCACACCCAGCTAATTTTTGTATTTTTAATAGAGGTTTAGAAGAGGTTTCGCCATTTTGGCCAGGCTCGTCTCGAACTCCTGACCTAAACTGATCCACCTCTCTCGGCCTCCCAAAGTGCTGTGATTACCTGCGTGAGCCACCACACCTGGCCTACAGCATCTTTTTAAGAGCAACGTTTTCTTTTTTAATGTGGCCAAGCAATCTCTATATGAAAATGGCCTGACAAAATTGTGTAGTGCCATACTTGCCAACTGTGTGAGCTTGAGTGTGATACGTATTTGACAATACAGTATTTCCTCTGTATGTTTCATTATCTTTAAAAAATAAAAAAAGGGGCAATTGATAATGTCATATGATTGTCAAGTACAATGCGAGTCCTTATTACTACACTCTACTTGGCAAATTGTACCTGTTGGATGTTTGTTAATATATAAACCTAATCTATACCAAGATAAGCTACAGGAGCATGTTAACAATGTTTACTCGTAAAGCACTTTTAATATATATTTTTTTAAATTATTGAGATGGAGTCTTGCTCTGTCATCCAGGCTGGAGTGCAGTAGCACTGCAAGCTCCGCCTCACGGGTTCAGGCCATTCTCCTGCCTCAGCCTCCGCAGTAGCTGGGACTACAGGCGCCCTCCCACCATGCCTGGCTAATTTTTTTTTTTTTTTTTTTTTTTGAGACAGAGTCTTGCTCTGTCGCCCAGGCTGGAGTGCAGTGGCCGGATCTCAGCTCACTGCAAGCTCCGTCTCCCGGATTTACGCCATTCTCCTGCCTCAGCCTCCCGAGTAGCTGGGACTACAGGCGCCCGCCACCTCGCCCGGCTAGTTCTTCGTATTTTTTAGTAGAGACGGGGTTTCACCGTGTTAGCCAGGATGGTCTCGATCTCCTGACCTCGTGATCCGCCCGTCTCGGCCTCCCAAAGTGCTGGGATTACAGGCTTGAGCCACCGCGCCCAGCCAATTTTTTTTGTATTTTTAGTAGAGACGGGGTTTCACCATGTTAAGCCAGAATGGTCTCAATCTCCTGACCCCGCGATCAGCCCGCCTTGGCTTCCCAAAGTGCTGGGATTACAGGCGTGAGCCACCGCGCCCAGCCAGCACTTTGCGTATTTTTACATACTATTCTTCAAGATGCAAAAAACACCATCGAACTGGCTTATTTTAATAGATGTCTTTATATATTATATGATGTCTTCATTCCATAAAAAACCCACCCGATTAAATATGAAATTAATGTACCCAGCTATGAGGCTACCGCATTCTTTAACGCAAGAAGAACGAGAAAATACATGAATTAGGGAACTGCAATTACCTACTTGCTGGTCTATTTCCTCATTAGAGTGAATTTTTTCAGGACTAAATTCCATTTCCGTATCTCTAACGCTTACCCTCTATCTCACTGGCTCTGTGTGTTTCAGTGCATGCGTTGAATGCTTAATTATATCACTTAATTTCCGTTAGAAACACGCTCTCTTAGCCCCAGAACAGCACCAGTAGATCTGGCCTTGGAGCTCAGAAAAGGTCTTTCTAACCCATGAGGGGTACTAATCCTGTACAGACCCCGATATCTCCCGGGCTGGGTACACGCAGGTTCACACCCAGGTGTGAGCGAGATTGCCAAACTATACCTACAAGGCGTTCGGAGAGGAGTCCAAAGTCGAGAAAACGGACTAATTTAGCTAATTTCACAATAGCCCTGATCCTGGTCGGACTTGTTCCTAGGAAGATGCGAGAGGCTGGCACTTCCTTCAAGAACAGATTGCAAAAGGCAGCCGAGCTCGGCGTGGCAGGTCACCGCCAAGAGAAGCCAATGTGGAAACCGTCGCCTCCGGCTTAGGCCGCCGAGTGGCAACCAGATTGTCTTGAGTCATGTTTCTGCCTAAACACGCAGAACAAAAGAGTTAGTGGCTGCAAGGGTGGAGCGCGATGCTACTTCTTGCGAATAAATGGTCCCCACTGGGACATTTTTGCTATGATTGCAGGCGTGGCCAGTACCCTTTGCGTGGCTTCGGGGAAGGGGTGGGGATAGGAGGTTTGCCCCTAAGAAGATCACGCTCAGGGGTGATCTCTTGAACTCAGGAGTCTGAGACCAGCCTGGGTAGTGTGGCAAAACCCTGTTTCTACAAAAAAATTCAAAACTAAGCCAGGTGTGGTGGCATGCACCTGTAATCCCAGCTACTCAGGAGGCTGAAGTGAGAGGATCCCTTGAGCCTAAGAGGTGGAGGTTGCAGTGAGCTGCTGGAATCCAGCCTGGGCGACAGAGCCAGACCTTGTCTCAAAAGAAAAAAAAAATATATTAGCTGGGCACATGGCTCATACCTGTAATCTCAGTACTTTGGGAGGCAAAGAGGGGAGGATCGCTGGATCCCAGGAGTTTGAGACCAGGCTGGGCAGCATAGCAAGACTTCATCTCTACAAAATAATAATAATAATAAAAATAGCCAGACCTGGTGGTGCACACCTGTCTTCTTTCCCTCCGTGGCACTTATCTCCTGATATTCCATATAACTTATTTGTTTTGTTAATTTGTCTCTCCTACCAGAAGTAAGCATCATGGGGACACAATTATTTTTCCTGATTTTTTTTTTTTTTCCATCACTGTGCCCTTAGCACTTAGAATAGTGTCTGGCACACACTGAGCATCTAAGTACTCAATAAATATTTGTTGAATGAATGAACTCTGCAGGGAAAAACAGGTACAAAACTGATAGAGACAAGGGTGGGAGTAAGATGGCTTAATGAAGATCATTTTGCATCACTTTGATTTTGAACTATAGGACTGCATTACCAATATATTTTTAAATTAAGGAAACCACAGATGGAATGTAAAATTTTTGTCTTTATTGAAAAAATATTTTTGCTGCCGGGGTTAATAAAATCACTATATGCCTTGACTTCCATGTGGAATCTTGTTGTACTGTTGTACTGAAAACAGGCTCGATTTTAGATTGGAGGAGTAGGGGGACAGGAAGGGTAGGAAGAGAAATATATTTTGTCTTCTAGCAAATACGTTAGAGACACAGAAGTGATTAAAATGTGGTCCCTGGCCTCCAGGAGCTCAATGACTAGTAGTTAGATCAATCAATATTTAACATTCGATATAATACTAATGTACTCAGAATATCATTCACGCTTATTCATATACATACATATGATATTCCAATTTGAGCAATTATAAACATTGCAAATTTTTCTATTTATTATTTACTGCTGCATAAAAAAAGCAACCGTGTTCCTTTTTCTCTTCAGTCAAAACTCAGAATAAGAGAACACACAGTAGATAGACAGAGATTAAAATATCAGCTTACTGCTGATAAAAGCTAGCCTGGAGAATATGGCTCAGGTGGTAGATAAAGAGGCACGATGATACGTTACATGCAAATAAATATCAATCATCTGTTGGAGTAAAATAAAAACTGTACTAACAGTCATGCAAAGATTCAGAGAATATATCACCTATCTACCCTGTTTGGCCAAAACACTTAAGAAAGTAATCAAGACAGAGACTTGAAGATGGAACCATTAGAAAAGGATGGTGGTAAGCAAAGAAATGACTCCAAGTGGGGGATGGGGAAGTGTCAAATGCAAAGACACTTTAAACAGAGGAGATGTACTTCAAGGGAAAAACTGATAATCTAAAGTTTAAAATATTTAACTATCTTAGCAAAATCTAGCAGCTATGTAACTAGATGCAACACATGAAAATATTCTAAAGGTCTCATCTTACTGGGATGAAGGGGAAAGCAATGGACAAATAGAATCTTAGTGAGGAAAAATATCTAAAAACTTGTTTACCCATGAAAGTGGAAAATAAAGAAGATAACTATCAGTGGAATTGTTGACGTGTTTTTCAGTCAAGTTTCCAAATCAACATGGCGGATAAGTGGAATGAGAAGTGGGTACACGCAAAAAAGGGACCAACGAGGAGAGGTAACCTTGATTATGACAGCCCACTGTCATGGTAACTAGTCCATTCCCATGAGAACTAACCCTGAAAGACATTAATCCATTTTAAAGACCTAATCACCTCTTAAACCACCTCCCAGCACTGCCACATTGGGAACCAAGACTAAATATGAATTTTGGAAGGGTCAATCCATATTCAGAGCATAGTACTCCACATCTTTATCTTTTCACAGCTTCATAGTTCATTTCCTTGTTATTTTTTTGTTTCTGTTTTTGTTTTTCTTTTTTTGAGACAGAGTCTCGATCTGTTGCCCAGGCTGGAGTACAGTGGCACAATCTCACCTCCCGACAACCTTCACCTCCTGGGTTCAAGTGATTCTCCGGCCTCATCCTCTCAGTAGCTGGGATTACAGGTGCACCACCATGCCTGGCTAATTTATGTGTTTTTAGTGCAGATAGGGTTTCATCATGTTGCCCAGGCAGGTCTTGAACCCTAGGTGCAAGCAATCCACCTGCGCCGGCCTCCCAAAGTGCTGAGATTACAGGCATGAGCCACCACGTCCAGCCTATTTCTTCTTATCACTGAATAATATTTCACTGTCTGAGTGAACCACAGTTCATTTATTCATTCACCTATTGAAGGACATCTTGGTGGCCAGTTGGCAGTTATGGAAAAAGCAGCTAGAAACATGTGTGCAGACATTTGTGTAATTATCAGTTTTCAACTCACTTAGGCAAACAGGAGTGTAATTGCAGGATCATATGGCAAAAGTGTGTTTAATTTTGCAAGAAACTGCCAACCGTCTTCTTAAGTGGCTGCTCCATTTTGTTCTCCCTCCAACAATAAACGAGTGTTCCTATTGTTCCACATCCTTGTCAGCATTTGGTATTGACAGTGTTTTCAATTTTAGCCATTCTAATAGGTATGTAGTGGTATCATTTTTAATTTGCTATTCCCTAATGACATATGATGCTGAGCATTTTTTCATGTTCTTATTAGCCATCTGTATCTTTTTTGGTGAAGTGTCCATTAGGATCATTTGTCAGTTTTTTAATTGGACTGTTCATCTTCTTATTGTTGGGTTTAAGGGTTCGTATATTTTGGATAACAGTATTTTATCAGATATGTCTTTTGCAAATGCTTTTCCTCATCTATGGCTTGTCCTTTCATTCCCTTGATTGTGTACTTCACAGGAGTTTTTAATTAGAATGAAGTCCAGCTTATCAATTATTTCTTTCGTGGATGATGCCATTGGTTGTGTTGTATCTAAAAAGTCACTGCCATACCCAAGGTCATCTAGATTTTCTTCTATGTTATCTTCTAGAAGTCTTATAGTTTACTTAGGTCTCTGATCCATTTTGAGTTAAATTTTTTGAATGATGTAAGATCTGTGTCTAGGTCCTTTGTTTTTGTTTTTCCATGTGAGTATCCACTTGTGCCAGCACTATCTGTTGAAAAGACTATCTTTTCTTTATTGCCTTTGCTCCTTTGACAAATATTTGTATAGGTCGATTTTGGGGCTTTCTATTCTGTTCCATTGATTTGACTATTCTTTTGCCAAAACCACACTGTCTTGCTGTCTTGATTGCTGTAGATTTCTTGTAAATCTTGAAATTGGGTAGTGTTAGTCCCCTGAATTTCTTCTTTTCCAATATTGTGTTGGCTATCCTTGATTCCTTTTTTTTTTTTTTTTTTTTTTTTGCATCTCCATATAAACTTTGGATTCAATGTGTCAATATCCACAAGATAAAATGTGAGATTTTGATGGAGATTGCATTGAATCTATAGAGCAAGTAGGGAAGAACTGATATTTTGCAAATGCTAGGCCTTCCTATCTGTGAACATGGACTATCTCTGTGTTTATTTAGTCCTTCTTTGGTTTCTTTTTTTTTTTTCTTTTTTTTTCTTGTTTTTTTTGGAAAGGGAGTCTTGCTCTGTTGCCCAGGTTGGAGCGCAGTGGCATGATCTCAGCTCACTGCAAGCTCTGCCTCCCAGGTTCATGCCATTCTCCTGCCTCAGCCTCCCAAGTAGCTGGAACTACAGGCACCTGCCACCACGCCTGGCTAATTTTTTATATTTTTAGTAGAGATGGGGTTTCACCGTGTTAGCCAGGATGGTCTCGATCTCCTGACCTCGTGATCCGCCCGCCTTGGCCTCCCAAAATGTTGGGATTACAGGCGTGAGCCACCACGCCCGGCCTGATTTATTTAATCAAAAATTTGTAGGTTTTCCTTTTAGATCTTTTATGTGTTTTATTAGATTTATCCCTAAGTATTCCATTTGGAGGAGGGATATGAATATAAAAAGTATCTTTTTAACTTTAACTACCAATCGCTCATCACTGGTGCGTAAAAGAGCAATTGCAATTGACTTTTCTATGTTAACCCTGAATGCTGCATCCTTGCTATAACTGCTTATTAGTTTCAGGAGTTTTTTGGTCAGTTGTCCTGGTGGCCCCCTAAAGATTTCTCCTCTAAACCCAGGGTTAAGAGTTTGCATTATTTTCCTCTCCCTACATAGGACTATCAAAGGCAGGGTAGGGGAGAATGCAAGGCAACAGCTCCCTGCGGTCTTCTCCACTTTACATCATTTCATATTGTTAAAGTACATGAGGGGAATTAACAGTTGTGGAGCAGATTCTCAGATATTTGCTTTGTAAACCTACATATGGTGATTTGGACTTTCACAGCTCTTATATCCTGGTGGTTTTTGATGAAACTTTAATTTTAACCTATTGTTCAATCAGTATCCGTTTTATTGGAAAAACTCACAGGAGAAAAAACAAACAATTATTTCAATAAATGTCAAAAAGGCTCTTGATGAAATTCAACACCACTCCTTGTTAACAAAATTTAAAACTTCTTAAGAAGCTAGCATCTGAGGAAGATGTTTTTATACTGATAAAAGGTGTCCAAAACCTACAGCAAAGGGCATATTTAATAATAAAGCACGAACAGAAATGTCATTTATATTCATAGAACCCAGGATTTGTTTGAATCTGTAATTGTAAGACCCACAGGCACAGAAATGACTGTCATGAGGGAAGTAGTTTATTTTACTACTCACAGTTCCCTAGAAGCTGGAGGCACAGCACACCACAAGGGGCAGGACAGGGAAACATCAAGGTCAGTCAGGAGGCAGAGGGAACTGGGGGAAAACATGGGAAAGTATCTTTATTGCAGTTCCATGGGAAGGAACAAGCAAGTCAAGGCAATCAGGCTTAGCATTGGCTAGTTTGAATAATTTCATTGGCTTCTGGAAAGAAGAGGCTGCTATCTGGCCCTGAGGAAATTAGGGAAGCAGAATAGTGGCCAGAAATGTGAGAGTGATAAGGAACATTAAAGACTGTAAAAGAGATAAACAGAGATAAAGAAGAATAAAGAGTGATGAAGAGACGAGAAAGAAGGGGGTATAAACTCTGGGTTGGTTGGATATGTAGGAAAGGCATACAGGCAGGCAAGTGGTTTATTACATCCAGCAATTAGCTTACCCTGAGAGGCACAGTCCCTCAGGGTCCCTTTAAATACTGTTAAAGTCAGTATTATAATTAATATTATTCAACATTATCCTGGAGTCTCTAGCCAGTGCACACAACAGCAAAACCAATAAGATAACAAATATCTGAATGGAAAAGACAGACTTTTAAATTCTCAGATGATGTATCTACTTAAAATTTAAAAACAAAGTCAAGCAATCTATTAAAAGCTATTAAATATAGACACTAAAAACCGTCCTGTATACTATATACTGGTGAAGCTCATTTATAAAATGTAGTGTAAAGTGTGATTCAGAAGAACAACAAGAACCGAAATATTTTTAGAACTGATGGAAAAGTTCAAAGTCTGTATAAGGAAAAGTGTAAATGCTTATTGCAGATATAAAAGAAAGCATCAGGAGAAAAGGAGGTACAGGTCATCACTGCTCCACCTAGTTCCAGTAACTATGATTTAATTAAATAACATGAGTTCCCCAACATGGTTCCAAATTCAGTTACCGTGGTATTTCACCTATAATTACATAAAGTACAAACTTTGTGTGAGCTTTTCAGTCCACAAATCACAGTATAAATAACAGATGTAATCATGATCAGTGACGCATCACTTCTTTCAAAGTATGCTGTTGCCAATCACTGCATATTTGTTACTGAGTTTATACAGAGAGCAAAGCATGTCACTGTCTTGCCTCCTTGTCTCCCAGTGAGAAGCCCATGTGACATTTTACAAAAAATGAATAATCAAAAGAGGAAAGTGGTCAACAAACATGAAACTGCAAAAAAAAGAAAAGAAAAGAAAAGGGATAACACACAGTGAAATTCAAATGGCACATAAATGTAGTTGTAGAAGAAATAGTGGTCATTCACTAAGGCAGATATTTGCTCGGTATTTCAATTAGTTTTGACAAATAAATCAATTCTGAGTCTGACTGAAGCTCTGTATTTACAGAAACACAGGGGGCACAGACACGTGCTGTGTTAGGGGGTTTTTCTGTTGCTGTAAAGAAATACCTGAGGCTGGGTCATTTATACAGAAAAAGTTTAATTGGCTCACAGGTCCACAGGTTTACGGGAAGCGTGGTGCAGGCAACTGCTCACCTTTTGGGGAGGCCTCAGGAGGCTTCCATTCATGGCAGAAGGCAAAGTGGGAGCAGGCTTCTCACATGGAGAGACTGGGTGCAAGAGAGCAAGCGGGGGAGGTGCCACACACTTTTAAACAACAGATCTCCTGAGAACTCACTCACTGTCAGTGGGACAGCACCAGGTTATGAGGAATCTGTCCCCATGACCCAAACACCTCCCACAAGGCCCCACCTCCAACACTGGGGATTATATTGATGAAAGAAGGTAAACACCAGTAACATGTGGAAAGAACTGCATCTGGAAATCTGCTCTATCAACGAACTCATTAGAAAAATGTGATGTACTTAGTGTACGAATTTTAGGAAATTTCCCTATTACACTTGCTAGTTTGAATGAATACATGTGTTATTTCCAAAAACATATATATTGAATATTTAATTATTGAATGCATGTATATATCTCATATATATGTATATATCTCATATATATAATATATATATATGCTGACATCACAGTGTAGACTTAACTCATGGCAATTTTTTTTCTGAAGCACCTGCAGAAATCTGTCCTCTTTTCAGTTTTGAAAACCCTCACAAGCCATGGGGGAAAGAGGATCCTTTAGATGCCAGATAGTTCATGAGGCACATTGGGTTACAGTAATTTTAACATAGATCAAATTCATAATTCACAGTGAGGAAATCTGAGAGTTACTCCCAGCTATCATTGAATCAAAGGTGGGGCGGGGCTGCTGTGGGGGCGGGGCCTTGTGAGCCAGTGCCTGGACTCCCACATCACAAATGGAAGGGCGGCGCGTGGAGGGAACTCAAGGCCTGATTGGTTCCTCCTAAGCAGGATTCGATCTGGTTGGCAGGGCAACCGGCCTTCGGTTAGTGCCTTCAGTGGGTGCCTTCAGTTGGTGGCATTTGGCTGCTTTTCCTGGGGAGAGGTGGCAGGTGCTCAGCTCTGCAGGCGTGGGGCAAGCGAAGGCCCCAGCTGCCCGAGAAGAACAGAGTTGCCCCATGGGGACTAAACCCGCCCCATGCAGGGCCCGCGCAGGGCTTCTGCAGAGCCGTCGTGCAGCTCTGACATCTATGAGTGGGCAGTCAGCAAAGGCGCAGGCCTCAGCAGAGAGGAGCAGAGGCGCCCAGAACACGCTGTCCCCTAATGCCAGCCCTAAGCGGGACTGGCTCAGGGTGCGGTGGGCGGAGCCCTTCTGCAGCTCTGAGGTCCACGATGTGGCCGTGGGAGTAGCGCCAGACTCCACTGCTTTGGAGCCTGCCTAGTGTGATTTGGCAGCCGTGACTTGCAGCACATTGGCGACCAGAAGACGCCAAAAGGTAGGGAGACTGCAGATACCGCTTGGTCTTAGGAGCTCCTTTGGCAGTTGCTCACCCAAGGTTCCCCTCAGAGGCTTCAACAGCCTAAGGCTCCTCCTCCTGCCCCTAGTTCGCATTCCTAGGCCCGGGTCCCAAGCAGGAGGACTGGCTCTGCCTTGTCTCCCCACCCTTTCTTTTTTCCCTGCTGTTTCCAGCCAGTTTCTTTCCTCCTACATAATCCAATGCTCACTTCTGGGCCCTCTTCTTCTTCCCCAGGCTGGCCAAAAACTACATTTTTAGAATACAAAATGTATGCTACAGATTTCATTGCTGTAGAGGAAATGCCTGACAGCTCTTGTATTTAAACTTAAGTAGCCACACCGGGACTCACAATTTCATATCTTGAGTTCTAGACCACAGCCCTCTCTCCTAAGGCAATGTCAGAGGGTCAGAGGTACTCTTCTTGATTCTAATAAAGAAAATGATTTTTTGTAGAGACAGGGTCTCACTGTGTTGCCCAGGCTGGTCTCAAACTCCTGGCCTCAAGTGATCCACCCACCTTGGCCTCCCCCATTGCTGGCATGATAGGCAGGAACCACCACATCCCGCCTTTGGAGGTGCTCTAGATCTGTGTGTTTTGGCTGATGTTCCTGCACAGCTGTCAGTAAGATGCTCCTGCAGTATAGTTCCAAACCTTCCTGCAGAAATTCAGTGGATCCTGTGATTTTATTTTTTTTACATGGAATAGAATAGCCCTTTTGTTATTGCAGAGAAGTTAGACAATTCACAGTTAGTAACCTACCGCCTAGAAAATTTTATTTCTTGATCAAAACACCTGTTTATAGATGCTTGTGGTCCAAAGATGCAGATTCCTAATCATGCCCAAGAAGAAGTGATGTCCACTACAGACAACCAGGGAGGGAGTTTAGGATTGTTCTGAGGTGGTGCAAGCTGTTGAAATTCACACATAAGAGGATAGAGAAAGGGAATCCACATGTTTTGATCCCTCCATGTGCGGGGTATAACTGGGTCTTCATTAAGTTGCACCACCTTTGCTCTCAGAGAGAACTGGATTTGAATCCCAGTTCCAACACTCATTACAACGTGATGGTGAATGAGCTTTTAAATCCTCTGAGCCTCAGTTTGCTCATCTATAAAAGATTGGATTCCTATGAGGCTTGCCTAAGATTAGTGTGTAAAAATCTGGGAATAATGCCTGCAATTTAAAAGACAGGGTTGTTATGAGGCTTCAGTTAGGTAAGTGTGTGCAAATCTGGACAAAATGCCTTTAATTTTGTATTTGTTCAATATATAGAGAAGGAGTATTATTTTTCTCTCCTTAATTTTTAGAATAAGTTTATACAATTGGCATTATTCATCTTTTTGAGATAGCCAAAGGACCAGTAAGTTTAAATGTGGCTATGATTAGTCACAAAGCAGTTCACCATATATTTACTTGGTAATTGCTACTTAAAAGTAGCAATGATGCTCACACTGAAAATCTTGTATTACCTAGCGGTTTTCTCTTCCATAAGCCTCTTCATTTGTGGAAACCATAGATTCTAAGTTGCTCTATCAAAGTGATCATTAGAAAAATGTGATGTACTTAGTGTATAAATTTTAGAAAATTTCCTGTTAGTCTTGTTAATTTGATTGAATATATGTGTTTTGGATTATGAATATGAATATGTATTGATATAAGAAATATGACTTGACATCATAGAGTAATCTTAGCTCATGGCAATGTTTTGTTCTGAAAGCACTTGCGGAAATTTGCCTTTGTTCTAGTTTCGAAGAAAATCAGAAGCGATGGGGCAAGGGGGTGGTCTTTGAATGTCAGATAGTGCATGAGGTACATTAGTATACAGTAATTTTAGCATAATTCATATTTGTAATTCACAGTGAGGAAACCTGAAAGTTGCTACCAGCTACTAATAAATGAAAGGTGAGGCGGGGCCTTGTGAGCCAGTGCCTGGACTCCTACGTCACAAATGGAAGGGTGGCGCGTGGAGGGAACTCAAGGCCTGATTGGTTTCTCCTAAGTAGGACGCGATCTGGTTGGCAGGGCAACTGACCTTCAGTTAGAGCCTTCAGTGGGTGCCTTCAGTTGGTAGCATTTGACTGCCTTTCCCAGTGAGGGGTGGCAGGTGCTCAGTTCTGCAGGCGTGGGGGCAAGCGAAGGCCCAAGCTGTCCGAGAAGAGCACAGGTGCCCCATGGGGACCACGCTGACCTGTCACATGTGCCCCAAAGCCTGCCCCAGGCAGGGCCAGTGCCGGGCTTCTGCGGAAAGGTGCTGCAGCTCTGACGTCTATGAGTGGGCGGCCAGGAAAGGTGCAGGCCCCAGCACAGAGGAGCAGAGGCGCCCACAACGCGTTGATACCCAAAGCCAGCCCCAGTCAGGGCCAGCGCAAGGGTTCTGCAGAGCCAGCCTATGGCTCTGACCTCTACCAGTAAGCAGAGAGCGAAGGCGCAGGCCGCGCTGTAGAGGAGCAGAGGCGCCGGGAACACGCTGTCTCCCAATGCCAGCCACAAGCAGGGCTAGCTCAGGGTGCGGTGGGTGAAGCCGTCCTGCAGCTCTGGGATCCACGAGGTTGTGGAGGCACTAGTGCCCGACTCCACTGCTTTGGAGCCTGCCCAATTGAATTTGGGAGCCAGCGAGGGTCCTGACTGCAGCATATTGGCCATCAGAAGACGCCCAAAAGTAGAAAGGCAACGAATACTGCTTAAGTTCAGGAGCTGCTCTGGCCGCTGCTGGCCCAAGGTTCCCTCAGATGCATCCAAAGCCTCAGTTTTGTCATCTATAAAAGATGTGATTGTTATGAGGCTTCCATGAGGTAAGTGTGTAAAAATGGCAAATTCTTGTAATTTAAAAGAGAGAGTTTCTATGTAAGTGGCTTCTATAAGGTAAGTGGGTAAAAATCTGGACACAATACCTGTAATTTTTTAAGTGTTCAGTATATGGAGAAGGAGGATTATTTTTTCTCATCTAATTTTTAGAGCAAGTTTATAAAATTGGTGATACTCATATTTATTAGACAAACCAATGATCAGAAAGAATAAATAGATCACCAAAGTCACAAAGCAGTTCACAATGCATTTACTGGGTAATTTCTAGTTAAAAGTAGCAATGATGAGCACATTGAAAATTGCGTATTATGTGGTCATTTTGTCTTACATAATCCTCTTGGTGTTTTGAAACCATAGATTCTAAGTTGCTCTATCAAAGTGATCATAAGAAAAATGTGATGTACTTGGTGTGTAAATTTTAGAAAATGTCTTCTGTTAGTCTTGTTAATTTGGTTGAACATGTATGTTATTTTCAAAAATGTAAATTGAATATATGTGTATTAGATATATATGTGTATCTATGAAATATGACTTGACATTATAGAGTAGACTTAGCTCAAGACAGTATTTTTTTCTGAAAGCACCTGCAGAAATCTCTTTTCAAATTTGTAAGAATCTCAGAGGTCATGGTTGAAAGGGGGTTCTATGAATCCCAGATAGTGCATGAGGCAGATTTGGAAATTTTCAGCAATTTTAGTATCATTCATTGTAAGGTGATGATCCCTTGGAGCTTCATCACAGTGAGAAACCTGAAAAATCATAGCAATCAGCAATGAGTGAAAGGTGGGGCAGGCCTGCTGGCAGGGCGGTGTCTTGTGAGCCATGTGCCTGTGCCCTCGATTCCATGTTGTGGGGATGCATGCAGGGGATTCTGGACCTGATGGTTTCCTCTGAACCAGGATTCGCTCTAGTTGACTTGGTAGTCGGCCTTCACCTGCTGGCGTTCATTGGTTACCCTCAGTTTGTGTTCTCAGTTGGTACCCTCAGCTGGTGATCTTCTGTTAGTGACCTTCAGTTGGTGGGCATCGGCTGAAGGAGAAGGAGGAGCTCCACCTATCTTCTCTCCTCCCGCAGTCACAGCTCTCATGCTTGTTGCATCCAAGCCCATTCTGAATAAACCAGGCAGGGTGATGGCTGCTGCAGACAAGTCAGCACAGGATAGGCAGGTGAGGCAGGGTGGAGGCTGCTAGTGGGGTGCAGCCCCATGGCCTGGTGCTGCCTGTGTTAGCTGTGCCTTTGCTGGGAAGAGGCGGCAGGTGCTGAGCTCTGCAGACTTGGGGGCAAGCAAAGGCCCAAACTGCCTGAGATCTGCTTAGTTGTCCCTTGTGAATCATGCTGACCTGTTCCACGTGCACCAAAGCCAGTCCCAGGCACAGCCGGCACAGGGCTTATGCGGAGCCTCCTGCAACTCTGACATCTTTGAGTGGGCCACAGACAAAGGCACAGGCCCCAGCAGAGAGGAGAAGAGGCAACCGGAACATGCTGGACCCCAATGCCAGCCCTAAGCAGGGCCAGCTCTGCTGTGAGCAGAGCCATCCTGATGGTCTGAGATCCACGAGGTGGAGGTGGGAGTAGCGTCAGACCCCACTGATTTGGAACTTGCCCAATCGGATTTGGGAGACAGCCAGGGTCCTGACTGGCAGCACACTGGCGACCAGAAGACGCCAAAAAGTAGGGAGGCAACAGATATCGCCTGGCCTCAGGAGCTTCTCTGGCCACTGCTGACCCAAAGTTCTCCCCTACAGGCATCCACAGCCTGGGGCTCCTCCTTCCTGCCCCCAGTTAGCTTTCCTAGGCCCAGGTCCCAAGCAGGAAGACTGGCTCTGCCTTGCCTCCCACCCCCTTTTTCTTTCCCTGCTGTGTCTGGCTGGTTTCTTTCCTCCTTCCTACCCCAATGCCGAGTTCTAGGCCCTCTTCTTCTCCCCTAGGCTGGCCAAAAACTAAGTTTTCAGAATACAAAATGGATGATGCAGACTTCATTGTTGTAAAGGAAATGTCTGACAGCTCTTGTATTTAAACTTAAGTAGCCACACTGGGACTCCCAATTTCATATCTTGATTTCTGGACCAGAGCCCTCTATTTTAAAACAATGTCAGATGTGTCAGAGGTATTCTTCTTGATTCTAATCATAACAAATAATTTTTTTGTGGAGACAGGGTCTCACTGCATTGCCCAGTCTGGTCTCAAGCCCCTGGCCTCATGTGATCCCCCCGACTTGGCTTCCCACATTGCTGGGCTGACAGGCAAGAACCACCACACCTGGCCTTCGGAGGTGCTCCTGCTTTGTGTGTTTCGGCTGGTCTTCCAGCCCAGCTCTGAGTAAGTTGCTCCTGCAGCATCGTTCCAAATCTTTCTGCACAAAATCAGTGGATGCTATGATATTTTACATGTAATAGTCTCTTTGTTTATTGCAGGTAAGCTAGACAATTCGCAGTTAGTAACCTAGGGTCTAGAAATTTTTATATATTTTATTTTATTTACTTATTTTTGAGAGGAAATTTCACTCTTGTTGCCCAGGCTGGAGTGCAATGATGTGAACTAAGGTCACCGTAACCTCCTCCTGCTGGGTTCAAGTGATTTTCCTGCCTTAGCCTCCCGAGTACCTGGGATTAGAGGCATGCACCACCAAGCCCGAATAGTTTTGTCTTTTTTAGTAGAGATGGGATTTCACCATGTTGGTGAGGCTGGTCTCGAACTCCTGACCTCCGGTGATCTGCTCACCTTGGCTTCCTAAAGTACTGGAATTACAGGTGTGAGACACCATCCCTGGCCAAAAATTTCATTTCTTGATCAACAAACCTGTTTCTAAGGAGATGCTTGTGGTCTAAATATGCAGATTCCTAGTCATTTCTAAGAAGGGAAGGACTGCAAGGCAACCTGGGAGGGAGTTTAGGATTGTTCTGAGGCTGTGAAAGCCATTGAACTTCACACATAAGAGGGTAGAGACAGGGAATCCACATGTTTTGATCCCTCCATGTGCAGGGTATAACTGGGTCTTCATTAAGTTGCACCACCTTTGCTCTCAGAGAGAACTGGATTTGAATCCCAGTTCCAACACTCATTAGGACGTGATCTGTGAATGTGTTTTTAACTCCTCTGAGCCTCACTTTGCTTATCTGTAAAAGGGGATTCTTATGAGGCTTCCATAAGGTAAGTGTGTAAAAATTTGGGTGGGCAAAATGCCTGTAATTTAAAAGATAGGGTTGTTGTGAGGCTTCGATAAGGTAAGTGTGTAAAAACCTGGACACGATACCTGTAATTTTGTAAGTGTTCAATACATAGAGAAGGATTATTTTTCCCTCATTTAATTTTTAGAGCAAGTTTATAAAATGGTGTTACTCACATTTCTGAGATAATCAAACCAAGGATCACAAAGATTAAATGAGTCACCATAGTCACAAAGCAGTTCACAATACATTTACTGGGTAATTGCCAGTTAAAAGTAGCAATGATGGGAGGCTGAGGCCGGCGGATCACGAAGTCAGGAGATTGAGACCATCCTACCTAACAAGGTGAAATCCCGTCTCTACTAAAAATACGAAAAAAATTAGCTGGGCGTGGTGGCGGGTGCCTGTAGTCCCAGCTACTCGGGAGGCTGAGGCAGGAGAATAGCATGAGCCTGGGAGGCAGAGCTTGCAGTGAGCCGAGATCCTGCCACTACACTCCAGCCTGGGCAACAGAGTGAGATTCCATCTCAAAAAAAAAAAAAAAAAAAAAAAAAAGTGCTACGATGATAACATTTAAAATCTTATATTATGTGGTACTTTTCTCTTATATACGCCTCATTGTTTGTTGAAGCCATAGATTCTAAGTTGCTGTATCAAAGTGATCACTAGAAAACTGTGATATACTTAGTGTATAAATTTTAGAAAATGTCCTCTATTAGTCTTGTTAGTTTGATTGAATATGTATTATTTTCAAAAATTTAAAATTGAGTACGTGTGGATTGAATATATTTGTGTGTGTATATATATGAAATATGATTTGACATTATAGTGTAGGCGTAGATCAAGGCAATGTGTTTTTCTGAAAGCACCTGCAGAAATCTGTCATTTTTCTAGTTTGTAAAAATCTCAGAGGTTATGGGGGAAAGGGGATTCTGTGAATCCCAGATAGTACATGAGGCAGATTTGGTTTCAGTGATTTTAGCATCATTTATTGTCTCAAAAAAAGAAAGAAAGAAAGAAAACCCCATCATCTCAGCCAAAGATCTCCTTAAGCTGATAAGCTACTTCAGCGAAGTCTCAGGCTACAAAATCAGTGTGCAAAAATCACAAGCATTCCTCTACACCAATAATAGACAAACAGAGAGCCAAACCATGAGTGAACTCCCATTCACAATTACTACAAAGAGAATAAAATACCTAGGAATACAATTTACAAGGGATGTGAAGGACTTCTTCAAGGAGAACTACAAACTACTGCTCAAGGAAGTAAGACAGGACACAAACAAATAGGAAAACATTCCATGCTCATGAATACTAAGACTCAATATCATGAAAATGGCCATACTGCCCAAAGTAATTTATAGATTCAATGCTATCTTCATCCAGCTACCATTGAAGAATTAGAAAAAAACTACTTTAAATTTTGAGAGGTGACAATGTGCCAGCAGTCCTCTCTCGCTCTGGCACTTCCTCGGCCTCGACCTCCGCTCTGGTGGTGCTTGAGGAGCCCTTCAGCCTGCCATTGCACTGAGGGAGCCCCTCTCTGGGCTGGCAGAGACTGAAGCCGGCTCCTTCTGCTTATGGGGAGGTGTAGAAGGAGAGGCGCGGGGTGGGAACCCCGGCTGCCTGCAGGGCTCGAGGGGCAGTGCAAGTTCCCATTGGCCTGGGCTCGGCAGACCCTGCACTTGGAACGGCAAGCCAATGCCCCCTGTCCCTGGCAGTCAGGAGCTTAGCACCCGGGCCAGCAGCTGCAGTCCCCCAGCACTGCCGGCCCACCCAGGCCATGCTCGAATTACCTCCCGGTCTCAGCTGCTTCCGTGCATGTCCGGAGCTGCGCGCCCCGGCCATAGCGAATAATAACTGACGATTAAAAACGCCTGAGCTTTATTCATTTCCACCTTCTACCTCCTCCCTAGATTTACCTTTTTCCCTGTTCTGCTGTCTCATATGCCAGCACAAGATGGCGCTCTTCCTGCTTCTTCTTCACCCATTTTTCCCGCGCCCGCAAAAATTGTTACTTTGTAGCGCAGGCGCCATCCCGCGCCTGGGAAAATTTCCAACTGACAGCGCAGGCGCAACATGACGTCCGACCGGAGAAACCAATACCTACCTGGTCACGCCCTCCGTGATGAGATCATCTCCGCCTCTGGCCCAACCCCTTCCCCTCCAAGTGTATATAAGGCATTGCATTACCGCCATTAAACGAGACTTGATCAGAGCACTGTCTTGTCTCCATTTCTCGTGTCTCTTGTCCCCCAAATTCCCACTCCCCCCTCCAGGGCCTGCTTCAACGATCCCGCGGGCCAGGATACGTGCAGGGCAGGGCTCCAGACCTGCAGCCCGCCATGCCCAATCCCCCCCACTGGTGGGCTCCCGCAGGGCTGTAGCCTCCCCAATGGACGCCACCCCCTTTTCTGTGGTGCCCAGTCCCATTGACCGCCCAAGGGCTGAGGAGTGCAGGCCTGAGGCAGGCAGGACTGACAGGCAGCTCTGCCTGTGGCCCCAGCAGCGTGGGTTCTACTAGGTGAAGCCAGCTGGGCTCCTGAGTCAAGTGGGGACTTGGAGAACTTTTATGTCTAGCTAAAGGATTGTAAACACCAATCAGCACCCTGTGTCTAGCTCAAGGTTTGTAAATGCACCAATCAGTGCTCTGTGTCTAGTTAATCTAGTGGGGACTCAGAGAACTTTTGTGTCTAGCTAAAGGATTGTAAAGGCACCAATCAGCACTCTGTGTCTAGCTCAGGGATAAACGCACCAATCAGCACCCTGTAAAATGGACCAATCAGCAGGATGTGGGTGGGGTCAGATAAGGTAATAAAAGCAGGCTGCTGGAGCCAGGAGTGGCAACTTGCTCAGGTCCCCTTTGAGACTGTGGAAGCTTTGTTCTTTTGCTCTTTACAATAAATCTTGTTGCTGCTCACTCTTTGGGTCCACGCCGCCTTTATGAGCTGTAATACTCACGGCGAAGGTCTGCAGTGTCACTCCTGAAGTCAGTGAGACCACAAACCCAACAGAAGGAAGAAACTCCAGACACATGTGAACATCAGAAGGAACAAACCCCGGACACACCATCTTTAAAAACGGTAACACTCACCGTGAGGGTCCACAGCTTCATTCTTGAAGTCAGTGAGACCAAGAACCCACCAATTCTGGACACAATTTCACATGGAACAAAAAAAGAGCCCATATAGCCAAGACAATCCTAAGCCAAAAGAACAAAGCTGGAAGCACCATGCTACCTGACTTCAAACTGTACTACAAGAAGCAGAAGTTTAAAAATATGAAGCACAATAATTTTTTGTTGTCCTTTAAAAAGAAGTATATTTTTCATTCCTGTAATCCCAGCAATTTGGGAGGCTGAGGTGGGTGGATCACGAGATCAGGAGATCAAGACCATCCTGGCTAACATGGTAAAACCCCATCTCTACTAAAAATACAAAAAAAATTAGCCAGGCATGGTGGCAGGTGCCTGTAGTCCCAGCTACTTGGGAGGCTGAGGCAGGAGAATGGCATGAACCTGGGAGGTGGAGCTTGCAGTGAGCCGAGATTGCACCACTGCACTCCAGCCTGGGCAAGACATCGAGACTCCATCTCAAAAAAAACAAAAACAAAAAAAGTGTATTTTTAATTTGAAAGGTACACTGTTAGTTTTACTAAAATGACATAATTATTTGCACACTCTCTCATCTAATTACTCTGTTTTACTTCCTATGAACCTGATTATAAACTAGCAATATTTCTTTTGGCCTATTTATAAGCTTTTATTTTTATATTTGAATAAATATATTTAATTAAAAATTGTGTAGATTTAAATTATAGACTGTACATTTGCTCAAATAAAAATTTATTCTCTCTTCTAATTGATAAACCTATTTCTGATTAGCATTTCTCCAGTTTATATATGATCACAGCTGTTTCCTATACTAATGTAATATTTTCTGCATATATACTGAGGGTGTCTTATTTACATTATATAAAATATTTTAACAACCTAAGAGTTATTGTTTTCTAGTTGTGGAGGATATTTTTATTATTTTTATTGCTGAAGATGCTTATTCTCTCTTTCATAATTTACTATACTTTCATTTTTTTCTTTCTTTTTTTTTTTTTTTTGAGACAGAGTTTTTGCACTATTGCCCAGGCTGGAGTGCAATGGCTCGATCTCGGCTCACTGCAACCTCCGCCTGCTGGGTTCAAGCGATTCTTCGGCCTCAGCCTCTCCTGTGGCTGGGACTACAGGCGCCCTCCACTGCATCTGGCTAATTTTTGTATTTTTAGTAGAGACCAGGTTTCGCCATGTTATCCAGGCTGGTCTTGAACTCTTGACCTCAGGTGATCCACCCACCTTAGCCTCCCCAAGTCGCTAGAATTACAGGCATGAGCCACCGCGCTTGTCCTGTTGATGAGTTTTTAACAAAGACACTTAACCCTAACATTTGAAGTCAAAATTTTATTAAAAAATGGTTTTAATCAATGCCAAGAATAAGATTAGATATGTTAATGACCACTGTGGAAGACTAGAAGTCATCAGTTACTTCTTTCCAACATTGTGTTTTCTACAATTGATTTGTTTGTATACTCTTGGAATTTAAGCCTAGAGTTTCATTTTTAAATTACAACATTTTCATCAGGTATAAATTACCTTTAAAATAATTTATTTTGATAATTCCCAAATTCACAGATCGAAAGTCATCACCCTGTAGCACACAGGATTATTGCTGTGTATGGGAAACTGCAGTCCTTGTATTTTTAAGGTTTCATTTGTGTATTTTCTTTGGGAAAATGAATTTCAACATTTTATAACTGCAACTAGCTGAAGTTACAGAATTATCTCTGGATTTGAGAAGATTATGCCTGAGCATGGCGAAGAATTAGAAATAATAGCGAACTTTTTCTATCTGCCAGGCAGTGTGCTAAATACTTTGCATGAAGATGATAATTTCAAAACTAAACACAGAAAAGCAAGTGTAAAAGAAATAATTTCTTTAAATAAATCCGATCTCTATTCACTCTAGAGTGAATTTTTACTGTAAATGTAAACTGTTTTCCTATGTCATTACTTTTCTGAATATAATTATAATGTGTGAATTTAATGTGTGAATTTTACAAAAAAAAAAAAACAAACAGATTTTTACCTCTGGCAGATCTCCTTCTAATGCAAGCATTTTACTAAATGGCCTTCTTGAAATTCAAGTGTTTAATAAATGTTGTATACATTTATTTAATTTGGCTTAGGGTATTCGTTTATTAGTAGTACTTTCGCATCTATGGGATTGTTGCGTAAAATAAATGGTTTAAATATGTAGGATATTTAAAAGCTGTTCTTTCTGCATTTGAGATTTTGAACCTTTAAAGAAGGCATTATAAAATGTCTCATGGAGAACATATTATTTTAAGAATTATTAAAGTAAAATAAAAATCTGTGACTCATAAAGATACACTCCATTTTTGTCCTCTATGATTTTTTAAATGGGACTTGAATATTTTAAGCTAGTGTTTTTAGAAGATCACGTAATTTTAACAGGAAATTTCCAAAAAATGAAAGCCTAAATCCAATTCCAATTTCAATTACTTGAAAATTCTCACTGATATAAATTTATTTATATAAATGTGATATTTATAATCAATAAATAAATACAATAGAATCATTGTTAAGTTGGGTAAAAAAATATTTTAAAAAACAATGAAGGCCGGGTGTGGTGGCTCACGCCTGTAATCCCAGCACTTTGGGAGGTCGAGGCAGGTGGATCATGAGGTCAGGAGAGCCAGACCATCCTGGCTAATACAGTGAAACTCCATCTCTAGTAAAAATACAAAAAAATTAGCCAGGTGTGGTGGCGGGCACCTGTAGTCCCAGTAACTCGGGAGACAGGAGAATGGCGTGAACCTGGGAGGTGGAGATTGCAGTGAGCTGAGATCGCGCCACTGCACTCCAGCCTGGGTGACAGAGCGAGACTCCATCTCAAAAAAAAAAAAAAAGAAAAGAAAACTTCTATTATCTCTAGATGTATGTACGTATACATGTATGCACACAATGAATATTTATATATATATTTGCATACACACACCATATATACCTGTGTATAAATGAATAACAATAGGCTATCAGTTGGCTTCTACTATATCATTTGAAGGCTCATTGCACAATGACCGCAACAGAGAGGACAGCAGAATACAACCTCAAATTTCCAAGATAGCTTGAATTGTATCTGAATTTCTTACAGGGTACAGAGATATTAAAATCTTCTTTAATTATGCTTCTTTGTTTATTACTGGGAGAGCCTCACATGCAAAGCAGATCAGGATATTCTCTTACAAAATGTGATAATTAACAGTCAATTCATAATGTAAGGGTAATTCACATAGCAGTTTCAACAGCAAACAGGAGGGGTTTTTGTAGCCCATTCTATTTTCAATCAGCCACAAACCACCCACATCTGCTGAAATAACTAAAAAGGCAGGTGGAGGAAAAGATGTTCTAAATCAAGCAGTAGGTACCAGGTCTGCTGAAGACATAGCGTGCCACCCACAAACACACAAGTTCAACAAGTGTGGCTTAATCCTTCAGAAAATTAAGTTCTAACTTTCTAATCATTAGGTATCTTCTTTATAAAAGACATAGCAAATATAAATACAAAATATACCCCTCTAAGTTTACTGGGAAGTTAAAAAAAGTGACTTGTAACTTTTAATAAATAACTAGGGAGGTAAGCTTGTTCATTTCTGAGATTTACAACTTTTATAAGGAAAGCTAGTAAAGGAGCTGTACTAATACTTGAATTGTGCCGTGTTCAATAGAAGCAATGAGCCAAAATCCATACTGAGAGAAGAAAAGCAAGAGAAAGATTTAACAGCAAGAAAATTTAACTATGGCATTTAATTTCTCTAAATATTTATTAAATTCTGAATGCTATATGATTGCTTTCATGTTAATTTTTCAGTGAAGAAACTGAATACAATTGAATACAATTTTTCAGTTGAGAAATTGAATACAATGGATTTTAGTTTGATGTGACACTTGATAGGATAATTTTTAAATCATTATTTTAATTAGATATAATACTTCTAGGTAGAATAATAAAAATAAAGGAAAGCTGATTTTCTTTAAATTCCATCAATTATTTCTTTCTCACAATAATTAATATTATTTACCAATGACATAGTAGATTAATACCAAATAATTATAAAATCAGGGAGTCAAGCCTCGCCTATCTGACTGTGAATAAAATGTCTCAGGCTGCTTTTGCATTTAATATACATGCTCTTGCCTTTACCAGTCACACCCACATCTTACTTCTGGTTTTGTAAAACACTGGGTAAAGAAGAAGACAGTGTTTCTGAGTTTTGCATTATCAGCCCAATAGAGAACTCCTCTCTTCCCTGAACTGAGGGCCACGTCTCAGGGGTTGAAACAGGGCCAGTTACATTCTATGTTCCCAACATAATTGTCCATGCATAGATCCAATCAAGTTAAATGAGCAATAGGATATTTATTCTAAAAACACCTTATTGCTGCAATAATATAGTAATATTATTCTAATAATGATATTAGAATAACTGGTTTTTAGAATACTAAATAGTTGAAAAATAATCTAAATGCCTCACAAGGTAACATGTCAACTACAGCAGTATATAAGATTTAGTATTATTCACACACTAAAATTATATTCAGAAAAGTAATGGCATAGGAAAAGTGTATTGATACAGAGATAGTAAATACAACTAAACCATGCTAAAATTCATTTTAAAATAAAATATGCCAAAATGTTATTGATGATTTGAGATGATGGTGTTACTAAGGTTTCAAATTTAATTTGCTGCTTTTATGGTACTTTTATAAATTTTAAAATAATTAATGTGTTAAAAATATCAAAGTCTAGAAATCAGAAAAAGGTATATTGCCAAAGGAGGACTGAGTTAGTAGATTTGGGGACCCATTAAATTCTGTTTATGCTCAAAAAACAAACAAAAACCAGGTAACAGCAGCAAAAAATATCTCACTCATTTCCTGGAAAAATAAATGAAACTACAAAGAATTTCCAAACTTAAAAACTATACATTTCCCTTCTGCCAAGTCTGTCCCAGCAGGTGTCACTAAAAGGCAGCCCTGTGTGCTTCTGTCACTGTGACAGCTGTAAGAAAGAAGGTGGAAGGGAAAAGAGACCCAGTGCTGAACTCCAAGTAGAGATGGGGCTTTTCTCTCTGCTTTTCCCTCCCCTCCCAGCCAGTAACAGATTGATTTGTATTTGTATTATGAGACAAAAACGGTTGCCGGCAGCTATTCTTTCCTTTTATACACAATGTAAGCTCATATTTACATTCCTAGCTGAACAATATCTAAGAGGTACTTAAACTGACATAAAACGCAGATGATCTTAGTCTGACCAACTGCTTAATGCAAGAAAAAAACTTCAAATTGGAAGAGGACCCTCCAAATATAGAAAGGACCAGTATTTTAAGAGGCATGTTAACTAAAATGTGGCAATGCAAGGAGCAGAGCAGGAAGAACCTTTAAGTCTGAAACACAACAAGTCAATTTCATAGTCAGTTTCCATGGTCCTTCCACAACAAACTCTGGCATCTGTTTTCTCTACAATGGAGGTAACAATAGTAGCTATTTCAGAGCAGGAAAAGGCTTAGAAGAGTCCTAGAATATGGTCGTGGCTATATAAAGTTTAGATATTTGTATATTGTAACAAACCTACAACGCATTTTTTTCTTCGGTAGTCAATAATAGATTTCTTTTGGAAAAGTTGCAGCCTCCTGTCCAGGGAACACCTGCAGTTCCTACTAAGTGAACATTGGTGTCTGCTAACTGTTGCCTCTATTTCTCTCAGTAATACACTGTCAAGCTATTCCTTGATTTAGCAATTTTATTTACTTTTTTTGTTTTGTTTTGTCTCGCTCTGTCGCTGAGTACAGTGGTGTGATCTCAGCTCACTGCAACCTCTGCCTCCCAGGTTCAAGCGATTCTCTTGCCTCAGGCTCTTGAGGAGCTGGGATTTCAGGTGCCTGCCACCACGCCCAGCTAATTTTTGTATTTTTAGTAGAGATGGGGTTTTGTTTGCCATGTTGGCCAGGGTGGTCTTGATTTCCTGACCTGGTGATCTGCCTGCCTCAGCCTCCCAAAGTGCTGGAATTACAGGTGTGAGCCACTGCACCCAGTTACATTCTTTTTTTTTTTTTTTTTTTTTTTTTGAGACTGAGTCTCGCTCTGTTACCCAGTCTGGAGTGCAGCAGTGTCATTGAGAGATGACAAAGTGCTAGCAGCCCTCACAGTGCCTCCTCAGCCTCAGCGTCCACTCTGGTAGCGCTTGAGGAGCCCTTCAGCCTGCCACTGCACTGTGGGAGCCCCTCTTTGGGCTGGCTGAGGCCAGAACCGGCTCCCTCAGCTTGCGGGGAGGTGTGGAGGGAGAGGCGCGGGCGGGAACCGGGGTTGCGCAGCAGCGCTCACAGTCTGGCGCCAGTTTTGAGAGGCACCGGCGTGGGCTCGGCAGGCCCCGCGCTCGGAGCTGCCAGCCTGTACCGCGAGCCTAGGGCAGTGAGGGGCTTAGCGCCCAGGCCAGCAGCTGCGGGGGGTGCGCTGGGTCCCCCAGCAGTGCCCGCCCGCCCGCACTGTGCTCGAGTTCTTGCCGGGTGTCAGCTGCCTCCCCGCAGGGCAAGGCTCAGGACCTGCAGCCCGCCATGCCCAGACTCCCCACCAGGATGGGCTCCTGTGCAGCTGGAGCCTCCCCAACAAGCACTGCCCCTTGCTTTACCTCAAAATAAATAAATAAACTGACCGGGTGCCAATTCATTATCAGAAACTATGGATTGCCTCACTAAACCACCTCTCAAACCTCTCCTCTCAGTCTCCTGCATTAGTTACTCTGTAATTTTTGGTTTTTTTGTTTTGTTTTGTTTTTTTAAGACGGAGTCTCGTTCTGTTGCCAGGCTGGAGTGCAGTGGCAACATCTCGGCTCACTGCAAGCTCAGCCTGCTGGGTTCAAGCAATTCTCCTGCCTCAGCCTCCCGAGTAACTGAGACTACAGGCGCCCGCCACCACGCCCGGCTAATTTCTTTGCATTTTAGTAGAGATGGGGTTTCACCATGTTGGCCAGGATGGTCTCGATTTCTTGACCTTGTGATCCGCCTGCCTCGGCCTCCCAAAGTGCTGGGATTATAGGCGTGAGCCACTGCGCCCAGCCATCCTGTCTATTTTTAATCCACGTGTGTTATTTTAGTTTTGGCTTCATTTGTAAAACACATGTTTTCTAAAGCCTAATCTGAGAGTCTTTTTCATTTAATTGACTAACATTTATTTACATGTCAAGTCAAAAAATTGGTTTCACGTTTATCATAATGTATATATTCTTTATGTTTTTAAAATTCTTATTCTTTGCTATCTCTTTTTTCTTATAATATTGCATATATTTTTTTGGTTTTTATGTTCTCCAGATGTTTTAAAGGTATGTGTATTTTCATCCTACTATACTGCTGATTTTAACTTTTCAAATCTTAAATTTCGTTTTTCCAGTTCCTTAAATCCATCGTTTTTACCTGCTTGTCCTTTATCTTCACAGTCTGGGAGGTCTTCTCAAAGCTACCCTCTTTACATCTTTTTTTTATTTTTGAGACCGAGCTTTGCTCTGTCTTCAGGCTGGAGTGCAGTTGTGTGATCTCAGCTCACTGCCACTTAGTAATTCTCACAGGCAACTATGTGAAAACTTAAGGCGCAAGCTGTTTCTTGGAAATACCACTTTATGAATGGTTATCTCTGATCACCTTTCAGCATTTTAAAAGGTTTCATTTTCATTTGAGTTCTGTTTTTCCATTTTAATTTTGTATTACTAAAATATTCCTCTCTAAATTGCTATTGTAAAAAATGTTATCTTTAAATGAAAACTGATCAAAGGCAAAACTGTGTGTGTGTGTGTATAATAGGACCAAAAAGTGAACACAGTGTGTAAAAGATGTACATTTTCATCACTGTATCAAAGGTACTCAAAAGCACTGAAGTCAGTGAGCAAGAAGCAGTTTTTACGCCTATCCGCAGTCCACTAATTCGGGAAGACATGAAAAAAGCGCTTAAGAGAATCATGGCCCGCTGCTAAGGAGTTGCCCAAATCCGTGAGACAGTTAAGTCTAAACTTCAATTTTGCTTTTCCTAGGTACGTGACCTGGGCAAATGCTAAAAGTGAATTTCACCCTGCAGTACCTCCTATTGGGCTTGGAAAAACAGTTACTGACTCACTTTGGGGAAGGCTCCAAACTGTTGAAAGTAGAGAGTGGTGTTGCTGCTTCAAACTGAGACTAATATATCTCCCTAAAGCCACTTTCCAACTTGGTTGTTATCCCTCTAATTATTTCTGGCCACTTCCTGGTGATAACTTCAGTGTCTCCAGTGTTAGGTACAAGGCAGAGGGGAGATGCCACTGATGGTCTTCAAAAGCGACCTTGTTTTTCCAACTATGTTCAATTTCTATTACTACTCATGCTACTGCTACTGCTACTGCTACTGCTACTGCTACTACTACTACACACACACACATCACAGCAACCTTTGGCCACCAATATTAACTGTGTGGGATCTTCTGCAAACCATTTCTATTTCCATCAAAGATGATCCCTAGGTACTATATGGCTATTACAGCCAACAATTTATAATATTAACTTGTGGAAAAACCTTTCCACTCTAGCTATTAAAACAGAGAAACTTTCAGAAATGCACACACACCTACTCCAAGTTCTCAAAAGTTCAACACTAATGATTTAAGTATTTTTTTAAAGTCGTTTAAGTACCTGAAGGTGCCAAAACCCGTTAGACTTACTGTACCAAGGATCAGGATCACATCTCCAAGCAACAGAGCAACCCATAGCCAAAAGTGAATATTTTCAGGGCCTTGTACAGAGGCTAAAGCAATTTCCTAACATGAGAAATAAGGGATTGATCTGGAAGATCCTTTAAAAGCTGATTGCTGGATTTACAAAAATCCCTGACTACTTATTTAGTACAATGAAACAGAGAAATTGGGTAACGATGCCGTCAAAGAGGAAAAAGAGAAAAGGTTCATTACGCAGCTGTTATTTAAACACACCATCCTTCATTTAAACTGAAAACTGAGAAAAATATTCAAATTTTGTGAAGGAAATTGGGCAAAGTGAACATGTTTATTATATTTTTTCACTCCCTCAAAACTCACAATTATAAATTATATCATTTATAATGGAAAACAAGAAATCAGTCTTCCAAAGTTAAAAGTATCAAAACTCTGGACTGGAAGAAAGCACATATTTACCCTGTGTAAAAATTCTGTTACATCAAAAAGACAAATTTTAACACAGAAAAATACCTGCTTAATTTTAGAAACAAGGTAGGGAGGCAGAAGGGAAAAAACCAACTGCAACTAATAACAACAAAAAAAGATGAAGGAAAAGAAACCACTTCTATATTCATTAAATAGAATGTCTTGTTATTTTTGAGGACAGTAAAAACTTTTTGACATTCTTTTTAATCGTAGGCCATGGAAGCATCATTGGATCTCATTTGGTCTAGTCAGTGTGTAAAGCGTTTACAAACCTAACTAAATATAGAATTAATGAGAGTTGGCCCGGCGCGGTGGCTCAAGCCTGTAATCCCAGCACTTTGGGAGGCCGAGACGGGCGGATCACGAGGTCAGGAGATCGAGACCATCCTGGCTAACACAATGAAACCCCGTCTCTACTAAAAAATACAAAAAACTAGCCGGGCGGGTGTGGTGGCGGGCGCCTGCAGTCCCAGCTACTCGGGAGGCTGAGGCAGGAGAATGGCTTAAACCCAGGAGGCGCAGCTTGCAGTGAGCTGAGATCCGGCCCCTGCACTCCAGCCCGGGTGACAGAGCAAGACTCCGTCTCAAAAAATAATTAATTAATTAATTAATTAATGGGAGTTATGTGCTTATATTCCTTATACACAGGAGAAAAAGAAAAAGACCTCTTTATGCCAGCTTTGAGTTTGGCTTGATTTTTTATGACTTATTTAAAAGTGCTACTGAATGAGAAAGTCTCTTAATGGAAATACTGACACGTTTTTTTTTTTTGTTTGTTTGTTTTTACACGGAGTCTCGCTTTGTCGCCCAGGCTGGAGTGCAGTGGCATGATCTCGGCTCACTGCAAGCTCTGCCTCCTGGGTTCACGCCATTCTCCTACCTCAGCCTCCCAAGGAGCTGGGACTACAAGTGCCCACCACCATGCCCAGCTAATTTTTTGTATTTTTAGTAGAGACAGAGTTTCACCGTGTTAGCCAGGATGGTCTTAATCTCCTGACCTCATGATCCGCCTGCCTCGGCCTCCCAAAGTGTTGGGATTACAGGTGTGAGCCACCACGCCTGGCCCTACACAGTCTTAAATATAGTGACATGAACAAGCGCTTCTGTGAAGCTGCCCCAGGATGTGACTGACCACTGAAGCAAGTCTGAAATGCACTGAGTATCAGAAAGTCAAATATGATCGATTTGCTGATAAATATCAGTAGAACGGTAATGCCAAAATACAGAGAATGCCTTTGCAAGATCAAAATTTCGTGTTGATAACTTGTTCTTAACAGGAAAATATGAAAAATGTATGGGATCTTCGCTCTTACACATGGAGGAGAGAAGATGTAAAATTTCTGTATGGACTTTCTCCCATTCTCATATGCAGCTAAAAATAGTCATTCTTAAAAAGTCACAACTTGGACTTAGGGTTCTTATCAACCCTGACAGTCAAGGTGGCAGCAGGGTTTAAATGAGTGGGTTTAGAGCTGTGCTTTATTTCATAAGTCTCACCTCCAAGGCTATGGTACTAGGTAAACAATAAATCCCTACATAGTGAAGTCAAATTTGTAAAAGCTCCATTTGTTTTTATTTGTCTATCAGCTGTGCTTTTTGTTCTTTGGTGGATTTTCTTTCAACTAGCTAAATTTTTCCATTTTTCATCCTTGCATCTCCCTGGAAGTCACTCTTTTACTTGAAAATCGATTTAGTTTCATTTTACTCTTTCTGTGTTTTTATTTTGACTCTCTTAAACATTTCATTGTTTTCAGCTTCATTGTTTAATTTTCTTTTTACTTTACATTTTTCTTCTTTTTAAAACTTTTTAAACACCAATTTAAACTTATTCAGGATCTTTCTTTTGTTCTGTTCACAGACACAGATCAACATATACTTAAGTAAATTAAAATGTCTTTTATGATTTAAGGAGCAGATATACTAAATCATGAAAACATTAATGCATTCACTTAAGAAACATTTATAGAGTAACTACATGAAAGACACGGTAGTAAGCACTAGGGGAATTATAAAAATTAATACAACACCATTTCAGGGTCTCCAGGAGCTTTTAATACAAGGCAGTGAGAGCTAGTACCAAAGGAAAGAGATAGGATGCGGCTGCATTTCGGAAAACAGTTTGCCCACATTCAGCCAAATATGAAATCAGCGTTGCTATCTTTTTTAGGTACCACAATGTAAAAAGACAAAAATGTCAGAAGCTAACACAACCCTAAAATATCTGTACAGTTTCTAGGCTAAACTGCCTCATACTTTCGATTTGTTTGTAAGCCTAGTAGGAAAGTGCGAGTCTCAGCATCTATCTACGTGTAGGATTTTTCGGGCTCTCGTGTGACACCAAATAACAAAGAAAAGGGAATGGAAAGCCACCCCTGAAGGAGCCAGCACACAGCTCATGCTGCCAATATTTCTTCTTTTTTTCTCTTCTTGTCTGCCATTAATCTCTCAGTTCTTCACAATGGGTGAAACCCTGGTACAATTGCATTTGGATTTTTGCAAGTGAAGCCGGACAGAAATATGATTTTCAAACATCAAATTAATTTGAACTTCAGAAAGAATCCACGCCAATGTGTTTTGTTTCTACCATGACTCATAAACGTTTACTGAGAATTATGGTATTCCGAATAGTGCTTAAGTTTTTATAATTCTATAGTAAGCCCATGCATATTCAAAGGGTCAGCATTTATATAAATCTCATTTTAAAAGATTCTGCTTAGAAATAAGTAATTAGAAAAGTTCCCTTTTAAAAAGGCTGTCAGGAAGACAAGGCTCGTTATTCAAAGGAGTGAGGGGCAAGTTTCCGATTGTGATTAACCCTGAGGTTACTGACTTGAAAGGGTGGAACAATATAAGAAATACAAGGAAGAAGAAGTTTAGAGAATAGAAAGATTATTAAAGTACCTCTCCAAAGCTGTGCTGAATAGTGTAAGTTTAGAAGAGAAGAACATTCTCTATTTTTTAAATTGGTCCTTAAATTTCTGCTATCTGGAAATTGGACTTATGTGAAATACCTCATTCCCAGATGGCCTTTGTTAGGTAAGGTACAAGACAAGGAATTGGACAACCTTTCAAGTATCCTTTAAATGTCACTCGCTGGACTGTTGATAGAGGCTTTTATTATTCTCTGCTGGAGTACATCAACAGTCATTTGCATGCCAGGAAAAGAATGTCTGGAATAATCCAAAAAGGCAAAGCTTAATTCTTTCACTAAAACCAAGAAAGTGACAGCACAGAATAGGAAATAAAATAAGAAAATAAGTGTCTGAGGTAGACTTACTGGTAACAAAAGCCCAAAAGAGAAACCGTGCGTGTGCACTGAGGCACTCACTCAGGGCCCTTAACACAGATGGCTCTTGATGCCGCCGTAAGACTTTTTTTAAGCTACCCCCCAAAACAAAAGCTGAAATGAATGAAACAGATATTGTCGGGGGAATATTCACTGCTCAAAAAGATCTGCCAAGGCATCTTTTTAAACCTTACTTCTGGTTCATTTAAATATGGTTTCATGGATAGAGTGGCCAGCACCAAACACAGGCCTCCAGTGAGTCTAAGCCAGAGCCTTCATGGAGTGGCTCTTAATTATCATTTTTGCACGTGGAATGAGTGCACATAGGAGCAGCACCTCATATACCAATGGATTCTGTCCCAGAAGGGTCCTTGTTACTTTGGTTGTTTAGAACAGAGAGTACATTTTTCCAAAGAAACTATGCCATAAATTAAGCTTGAAGCCCAGGCGGATCCAATGGTTTATTGAACTCATGAGCATATCTAGATTTTACTACTGATACTAGTTTAAATTCTAAAGTACACAGTGTGCAGAAAGAGAGAGAAAAAAAGAATAAAGAACGTTTTCTCCTCTGAGGGTCATTATGAGCCAAGAAAAAAGGTTTAGAGATGGCAGTTGGACTTGTTATCCTCCAACACTTTCTATGTCCTTGTTCCTCTTTCCCCAGTAACCAAAATGCTTTGTTCTCTTGTTTCGTTTCCACGTCTCCAGCCACAGCAGGGCATCCAAATGGATCCTACCTCCCAGTGTCTCATGCACCAATAAATGACTTCTTTTTTCTCTCAGTCAAAATTTTCGTTTCTTCTCAGGGATATTCACCTCCATCAAGCACATGGGAAGTTAGCCCTATTAATTCGTACTAACATAAAAAAGACTCCTATCTGCCTAGATGCTTTGGCTTATACCAGATATGTCTAATTAAGAGGGATTTTAGAGAGTTCAACAAGATTAAGTTTAAACATTCAGCTTCTTGGGAGCAAGATAAGTTTATGAATTATATACTGACAGAGCCATGGAGCTCATACAGCAACCTTTCCAATGCACTAGGCCTTTTTTTTTTTTTTTTTTTTTTTTTTTTTTTTTTTTTTTT
>NC_037677.1:22652926-22655307 GCF_003255815.1 Theropithecus gelada
TTTTTTTTTTTTTTTTTTTTTTTTTTTTTTTTTTTGAGACAGAGCCTTACTCTGTTGCCCAGGCTGGAGTGCAGTGGCACGATATCAGCTCAGTGCAACCTCCACCTCCCAGGTTCAAGCGATCCTCCTGCCTCAGCCCCCCTAGTATCTGGGATTACATGCACGTGCCACCATACTGGGCTAATTTTTTTGTATTTTTAGTAGAGATGGGGTTTCGTCATGTTGGCCAGGCTGGTCTCAAACTCCCGACCTGAGGTGATCCACTGGCCTTAGCCTCCAAAAGTGCTGAGATTACAGGCGTGAGCCACCATGCCTGGCCGGCACTAGGCCTTTATAAACTAATCATCTGTGATCTGTGAAAGGGAAAAATGCGACAGGGACTTGTCTTCAAGTCAAGCAAAACAAGAGGGGAACTCCACAGGTTTTATTTCAAGACTTGCCTGATTTACTCCTTCTTAGAAACCTATTTCCTCTTCAGTAGAGAAAGAAATTCCATAGGCTTGGTTCTGAGGGTAAAGTCAAACTCTAATTCAAGCTAGGAAAGGTTCCAGTGAGAACCCACTCTGTAAGGCGGCAAAGACGGTTCCATCTGGAGAATTTGAACGCTGGCTCAACAGGAATGGAGGTGGATATTACACTGGGGGTCCTTATCCTGGCACCTCCCAGAGCAGATGACCTGGGGGCTAGAGGCTTGGAGGTCAGTTTGTAAGGAAATTCACTCAGTCAGACTTCTGAAAATTACCATTCGCTAAGCTCACATGATAAAAACAAATATAATTTTAATTTAGATGACTTAATTCAATGGATGACACTGAGTGACTAAATTTCCTTTAAGTATTATTTAATTACATTTAGATGCAATCTTAATAACTCTGATCAATTGCAATGGTATAACAACTGCTGTCAAAAATGTTTCAACCCATTTGCACTGAGAACGTGCTATGCCCCTGGAATGAAGTCACAGACTGTGGATTACAGAGAAATAATGTCTACGTGAAATCAATAAAAATATGTTTGCATTTGCTTTGATGTTTCTAGCAATATCTTCAATTAGGATTACTACTTTATAATCTCTAAGACTCCTGCCCCCTAGAATTTAATAAAAATAAGTGAAATAAAATTCAGTGATACATTATCCTTTCTCACACCAACTCTGAACTGGCTTTTTTTTTTCTTTTTTTTTTTGAGACAGTTTAACTCTGTCATCCAGGCTGGAGTGCAGTGGCGCAATCTCGGCTCACTGCAACCTCTGTCTCCTGGGTTCAAGCAATTCTCGTACCTCAGCCTCCCGATTAGCTGGGATTACAGGCGCCTGCCACCAAGCTCGGCTAACTTTTGTATTATTAGTGGAGATGGGGTTTCACCATGTTGGCCAGACTGGTCTCGAACTCCTGATCTCAGGTGATCTGCCCGCCTTGGGCTCCCAAAGTGCAGGGATTACAGGTGTGAGCTACCGTGCCCAGCCTCAACTGGCTTTTTGATTTTATGTATTTAATAAAACACATCACAAGACAGTCACTCTAACAAAAATGAAGAAATGAAGTTCCTTAACAATAAATTGTAAGAAAAACAAATTAATTGTAAAGTGTTCTTTTAAAAAATTTGAAAGTTGAAAATCTTTTTTCTGCTATAGCACTCAGGGAGGGGGTGTCAATACAGACTTAGAAAATTTCTATTTGGGTGAGGAAAGAAAGATATAACCAGATGGAATTGAAAGAATTCAGAAGAAGGTTGTATGCCAGAGAAAACCACAGCAGTTGCTCAGAAAGTATTTCTTGAAATCCCCGGTTTTACTATTTAGACATGCCTGGTAACCCAGGTACAACTGCAGCAACGCTGTCACTCAATTCCCACAGAAGACAGCCATTGATCGTTTTGATCTGAAACCTAGCAGATCAGTCTTAGGCCACCAGTCTTTCTCAATTCTCTAACCATAAACACAAATCATTTAGTCTGCCCTTTTTAAGTTGATGCACATGAGTGTAAAACCAGAAGTTTACATGTCTAGGTTGCTTTCTCATTGCTTCCATAACTCAAAAAAATAGGCTTTTATTTAAAAATAGAACTTGTAAAATAAGGCCGGGCGCAGTGGCTCATGCCTGTAATTCCAGCACTTTGGGAGGCGGAGGCGGGCGGATCATGAGGTCAGGAGATCGAGACCATCCTGGCCAACACGGTGAAACCCCGTCTCTACTAAAAATACAAAAACTTAGCCCGGCGTGGTGGCAGGTGTCTGTAGTCCCAGCTACTCGGGAGGCTGAGGCAGGAGAATGGCGCCAACCCGGGAGGCAGAGCTTGCAGTGAGCTGAGATCACGCCACTGCACTCCAGCCTGGGCGACAGAGCAAGACTCTGTCTCAAAAAAAAAAAAAAAAAAATTAG